>NC_056527.1:135234062-135266933 GCF_019175285.1 Sceloporus undulatus
GATGATGATGATGATGATGATGATGATGATGATGATGATGATGATGATGATAGTTTTGTATAGGAAAGAGCCCCCATTTTTAGTATGGAGCTCTTTGGCCACAAGACTAGCCCGTTGTCCCACATTTAACATATTGATTTACCCAAGCCATGCCTAAATTAGTCATAAAAGGAAATTGCAGGAGGCGCAGGGTGAATGAATCTCCCTGCCTTCACTATTTCCAAATGACTTTCAAATGCCAGCCGAGTCTCTCTTTTCAGACTCGCAAAGTGTTACCGCCTGCTCTTTTGAATGTTTTCCACACATGGCTGTGTCAAGGGCTTCTTGTACTGGTTCATAAAACAAAGCAATAAACAAACAGTTTGTTTCCCTCAACAATCTTCAGCCTGAGAGCTCCTATTTAGTTACTCTTCTCTCCAGCCCCAAGCATCTGCGGTGTTACAGCTGCAAATCATCAGTCATGCTTCCCAAGATATAAAACACTCCGAAACCTCTCCAGAGGTTTCTTCTCGCTGTTCTGCGGTGCGTTTTCCTTTTTGTAATCTCGCAGGCCTTTGCAGCTTATTTAACATGAAGCATCTATCTACTCATGCCATCCTCAATCAAAAATGTAATCATCCGGTTGGTATTTGTTGAAGTGGGTCTTTGTGGAGTAGAGTGTAACTTAGACTTCCCTTAACTGGGCATCTTCTAGAAGAAGCAATTCAGAGAAGGGGCCCACACACTAGACCCATTTAACTCGTGTCTTTTCAACGCTGATTTTTTCTGCATCTTTTTAGAAAAATCGATTCTGCCCAAGTGTGAACAAGATGAGGATCAGAATCAATTTAAATTTGCCCTTTGGACGGCTGGAGCGGGTTCATTTTGAATCAATTCATTCGTCAACGTGAACCACAAGTGGGCTATTTTATTTTGCGCAAGAAAATGTAATCAAGGCAAATGTAGTGTGAACCACGCTCTGCTGTCGAACCGATCCATTGATTTGGATTGCAAAGTGATTTATTTGTAAGTGGGAATGAGGCCCTTGTCATCCAAGGTTTGTTCATGTTAAAGGGGGATGCTAGTGCAGATTCTTATCATCTGAAGTTCATCCTTGTTAACTGAAGTTTCTAGTGAAGCCTCCTTCTAATTCTTTTTTATAAATGCTACCTGTCAAGGACTGCCCTGGGCCTGACTTGGAAGCACAGTCAGACTCTGAAGACATGGAAGAGACAGAGATGGGCAGATCTGGAGCTGCTTGGATCAGCAGTCCCAGAGGAGGCTCAGCATGAAGCTGCAGAGGGAGAAACAGACTCTAGGCTGCAGGTGCTAGGACCTCTAGAGCTAAGGCAGGTCAAGGAGTCTCCTGTTAGCAGAGCTAATAGGTTTCAGCTGAGAGAAGCAGAGCTTCTTTGCAGCCAACAACCAGGCTTGCAGCTTTGTTGTTCCTGCTCTTTGATTCATGACTCTGGTTATCTGACCCCCTGCACTTGCCTTGTGACTATGCTCTTGCTTTTGCCCTTTGCTGTGACTGACTGACTAGTATTGTGTTATCTTTGGACTATTCCTTGCTATACTCCCCTGCTGTGCTGTCTTCAGTAGAAGTAAGCAGGATACTACCTTCCATACTGCTTTCTTCCTGAGGCAGTTACAAGATGCACACAGCTTGGAGACTGAAATAGAGTCTACTCTAGAATCCCTTGACTACGTTCTCAATTTTGGAAGAAGTTATTTGGGCAGAACCATCAGCCTGTAAGTACTTTGAGCAGCATTTATACCAACCACAAAGCCTCCCCCCCCACTCCAAGGGACCTTACATTACAATCTCAAGGCTGAGAGGTTCAGACAATGAAGGGAAAAGTGGGGGCAGAAGCCGGTGAATGCCGAATGAGAGCCAACAGTGACAGATTGTAGGTGAACTCAAGTTCACATACTCAGTTGAACCTTTTAGTAGACGGTGAGGAAAAGCTTCACTGAGAAAAGCAGCTTTGGAGAAAGAGTGGGAAGGAAGAGATGGTGTGCTACATATGAGATTGAGTAGTTCCAGAGAGTAGGAGACAAATACTATTTCCATACCTTGGATCAATTATTGATCACAACAGCGGTTGCAGTCAAGAAATCAGAAGAAGACTAGGATTGGGAAGGGCAGCTATGAGAGAGCTAGACAAGCTCCTAAAGTGCAAAGATGCTGAACTGAGCACCAAAGTTAAGGTTGTTCAAACCATTGTATTCCCCATCACTATGTACAGATGTGAGAGCTAGACAGTGAAGAAAGTGGATAGAAAGAAAACTAACTCATTGGATATGTGATTTTGGAGAAGAATGCTGAGGATATCACAGACAGCCAAAAAGACAAACAAATGGGTCCTAGAATAGATCAAACCTCAACTCTCCCTGGAAGCCAAGAAGACACAACTGAGGCTGTCATATTTTAGCCACATCATGGGAAAGCAAGGAAAGGTGGAGGGAAGTAGAAAGAGAAGAAGACTGGATACTAGATGGATAGGTTGTGTTATTCATGGATATGAATTTAGGGGATTTAAGCAGAGCAATGGAGGTCAGGGAGCCATGGAGATGTCTCATCCATGGGTCTCCAAGAGTTGAGGTTGAATCAAGGGAAGTTAACAATAACAGTTTTTTCCAGACTCTGCTTGCATATGAGATTGCTCTCAAAGATTGCTCATCTGATCCCAGCCGAACAATATATAATAGAAGCTTAAAATGCTAAAAGCTGATGCTGAACTTTCGCATGCTACCCACATTTTGTTCTTTCCTGGGATTGCAGGCTACCTCTCATGCTTGATAAGTCTTGTCCCAGACCAGTTGTTGCAGAGGGAATGCATGAATGTATCTCTTCAAACTGTCATAAGATGCTACTATAGATGCCTTGTTTCTTTTGTATGTGTATTTTCCTTCACTGGCGCGTGCACGCACACACACTCAGACACTTTGATTTCTTCTGCGGTTTGCAAAGAGGCTTTTAAAAATGACAGTTCTTTATTTTTTCCTTGTTACATAAATGAGGCAGACACAAGTAAACATCTTTTGATGGGAGTAATTACAAAGCCGCCAACACCAGAATACGAAAGAGTTGTACAGATGTTGGCAGCAAAAGATGCTTTGGAACCAGCCGTTGTAACGAAATGAGCATTTGTTATCTTTTCTGAGATTTTTAGACTGTGCCTATCCTCCCAATATTTCAGGGATGACAGCTGGAAAGGACTCATGCAGCCAAACAACATCGGAGTGTGGTCAAGATTGACAAAGGTTATTAATGAGGAAGAATGCAGAAGCTAGGAGAGGATGCAGCAGTTTGCTTTTGCCTGAATCTACTGGGAAAAGGGCTAAATTTTACCCTTTCACCCCTCTGTCCACAGAGTTGAGCAACAACTAGTTTTACAATTTGAACTCAGTTTGGAGCAACTGATGTATGCTGAGGACAAAGGAGGAAACTGAGAGGAGGAGAGAAAAAAGACAGCTGAGTAAGTGGGATGACAGAGATTTAATCAGAAGTCAGGACTGTAGCTGCCAAATCAGTTCACTTGGAGGGTACATCTGGTGGGAGAAGGTCTTCTTGGTGGCTACTCCCAAACTCTGGAACTCCTCTCCTAGAGAGATCAGATTGTTCTTTTTCATCAAACCATCACTGAGAACTATTTATGGGCAAAGGCTTTTATTAATTTGCTGTATTGTCTGTAGAACTTCAATACCAAAGGAACCAGATCCCATCTGATCTTGGAGACAAAGCAGGGTCAGCTCCGGTTATTACTTGGATGGGAGTGAGCCAACAAATACCAGGTGCTGTTGGCTATATTTCAGAGGAAGGAACTGGCAAAACCACCTCTTGAGTATTCCGTGCCTTAGAAAAACCTATGCAATTCATGGGGTCACCTTAAGTTGACAGGGAACTTGACGGCACACACACACACACATTATCAGTATTTTTAACTAATATGTTTTTAAAAATTGCTTTCAATACTACCAATGGGGTCATTATGTATTGTAACTGTTAATCAATGTGAGCTTTCATCTGTATCTGTTGAAATTTTGAAAGCGCCCTTGAGTCCCAGGGATGAGAATAAGGCTAGTATACAGTAAATATCACCACTCTCATCATCAGTATTAAGTTCCAGTAAGTTAGCATAGTAAGTACCAGTAAACTGGAGGCCAGAGTTTGATTCCCAGCTCAGCCATGAAACCCACTGGGTGACTTTGGACAAGTCACACGCTCTCAGCCTCAGAAGAAGCCATGGCAAACCTCCTCTGAACAAATCTTGCCAAGAAAACCCCATGATAGGGTTACCTTAGAGTCGCCATAAGTTGGAAACAACTTGAAGGCACACAACAACAATTTTGGACACCATCTCTTGTCATCCCTAACCATTGGCCATCCTACATGAGAGAGATGGGAGTCTAAAAACCACCAGAGGATCTCTGGTTTCCCCATCCTATATTAGTCAATTCAGTCTGCTTACGGAACAAATCTATAGTTCTGAAACACACTTTGCCATTTGGGATGATGCAGTTCTGTATTGCAGCCGGCATTACATTCAAAAGAGGGGTCCCGCAGTGCTTGCCATCTGCATGGTTTGTTAAATAAGCTTTTGCATTAATAGTAGTAATAATAATGTTTTCAAAAACCGCTGCATGATTAGTCAGGAGAATCTCTTTAGTCTAGTGCTTTTCAACCTTGGTCATCTCACAGCATACTGACAAGGGGCTAAAATGGTCAAGGCATGCCATCAGGTGTTTTTAGGACTCATTTTAAGAAAACAAGTATTCAGATTATGGTTTACCGTTCAATAGCTAAAATATTAAATCGTGTTATTTCTTTTAAATAAACCAGTAAAAATCTGTGCTTGGTGATGTTTCAGGATGTCCCTTGTCCAAGGATGGATAGTTGACAAGCATACACTCAAGCATGCATCTCTGCATAGCGCAGAAAGGATGCCACCATGCCACCAAAGCCACTTCCAAACTAACTTACATGGTTGCACATCTCATAACATTACAGGTTTTTGGGACTCAGGAGGAGAAATGGAGGTAGTCCCTCCATGAGGAGCTGCAACAGGGGAACCATGATGAGTAGCCTATGGACTGGGACTGCAACCAAGGTAAAACGATCTTTTTCTTCTACTTAAATTTGAACTGAATTTTCATGTTTTACCTCTACATTAACAAAATGTTCCTAATGCAAAAACATGGAGACTGCTTGAGGAATCCCTTGTTCTCTTCCTACAAAGAGGCCTGTGACTTCATTGGAATGGAGACATATTGGATTCTAAAAGAGGGATCCCTGTTGAGATGCAAATGGACTTTAAATTTCTTGGTATTTGAAAATCTCCCTATTGCCGCATGGCCAGAAGGAGGAGGAGCCTGCCTGCAAAAGATATCCTCCCCATCATAACATCTTTACTAAGGACTGAAACAACATGTAGGCATCTGACTAACATTTCCAATTGTGTTTTGCCCCCTCCTGTTTGGTTTGTAACATCTTGCCTGATGAAGAAGCCCAAATATAATGTGCATTTCAGTTGGCCAATAAAGGTATCACTAATGGATTTTTGTTTGCATCCATCAGGATGTCATGGACACAAGCTTCTGGCTGCGCACTTGTGCAACCTTTATTTGTGGCTTACTGACACAGCACATTTGTAAACATTTTGCACCACACAGCAGTTGAAAACTGCTGCTTTGGTCAACTGAAAAGTCTTTCTTTCTTTCTTTCTTTCTTTCTTTCTTTCTTTCTTTCTTTCTTTCTAAAAGCCATCCTTTTGCTTTAATTATTTAATCAATTGCAATGTAGAACACTTGAAATTAGGAGTTCGGCTTCAAAGCCACTGAATCTAGGTCGGGATCTCAAATGGAAATGACTTCTGGCACCTCTTTTTTTTGGGGGGGGGAGTCAGTACGCCTCTCATCTCCCTTTACAATGTACAGATACACACAAGCACAAAAAGTAAAGTGTATCGCTTAGAACCATACTGTTCTCTACCCTGCTGCGCCATTTCTTGCATTCACCTCGGCTGCTAACCCAAACTTGCAAACTAATTTATTCTGCTCTCCCCTGCCCTGCTTTGCAAATTTCAATGAAAACCAACAAACTGTTTCTTCCCGCTACAAAAGCCATTTCATGTAGGCATTCCGTCCTTTTAATTCATCCAAGCTGGTTTGCTTTTTCACTGAGAAATACACATAATTAGATGGTTGCGATGGAGGGGTGGAAGGATGAGAGAGGGTGGTTTACAATGCCCATTATGTACTTCACTGCCTCACATTTGTTCCCTCAAATCTGTTCCTGCCTATAAAATCATGTCATTCAGATTATGCTCACAGCAAATCGCTTTGAACGTTACAAGGCGAAAAATATGGATGGTGGTGGAGGAAAAACCAAACAAAAGAACCATTATCCTGCAACTTGTATACCATAGATATTACTTCAATCAGATGTATTATACTAGGCCCATATCTCTGGCTGTATTTCCAATGGCAAGATATCATTAAAGTAAGCCGAGACTATTTCAGGCAAGGCCCAGGTTCAAATCCTCCCTCCGCTGTGAATATCCTTGGGCAATTCTCAATCAGACAACCTGAAACAAGCTTGTTGTGAGAGTAAAAGGGGTGCAGCGTGGGTGGTAGAAATAGCCTGAGGTCCTTGAAGAATTGATGGAATTTAAATACAATTCTTAATAATAAATGCAATGCAATAATAATATGTTTGCATTTATCTGGCATGTAAATAGCATTGCTACATAGATAACTATGTGAGTGGTGTGGGTCTGTAATGAAAGGCGAACAATAAGGCAGATATAGGATTTGAGTTTTAGAAGTTGCTTCCAATATGGACAATGCTTGAATAAATTCAACCTAGACAATGAGGAAATGGAAATAAAGATTTCCTGTATCTTGGATCAAACATTGATCAGAACAGAGGCTGCAGTCAAATCAGAAGAAGACTAGGAATGGGAAGGACAGCTATGAAGGAACTAGACAAGACCCTAAAGACTAAAGATATACAACTGAACACTAAAGTTAGAATCACAGAAGCCGTTGTATTCCCCATCATCATGTACAGATGTGAGAGCTGGACAGCGAAGAAAGGAAATAAGAGGGAAATCTACTCATTGGAGATGTGGTGCTGGAAAAGAGTGCTGAGGATACCATAGACAGGCAAATAAACAAACAAATGGGTCCTTGAACAGATCAAGCCTAAACTTTCCCTGGAAGCCAAGATGATTAAACTAAGGTTGTCAGACTTTGGCCACATAGTGAGAAGGCATGACTCACTAGAAGAGACAATAATGCTAGGAAAGGTAGAAAGTAATTGAAAGAGATGAAGAGTGCACATCCGACGTATAGACTCAATCAGGGAGGTTATGGGCCTGAGTTTACAGGACCTGGGCAGATCAGAGGACAAGGGGTCTTGGAGATGCCTCTTCCATGGAGTTGCCATGAGTTGAAATCAACCCAAGGGCAGTTGACAACCACAGACATGGTCAATGGTAAGGAATGGCAGGAGATGTGTTTCCAAACACATGGAATGCCAATTCCCCAACTCTACAATAGGTCTAAATGCAGGCAACTGTTTTGTATGAACAAGCAACTATTTCTGCATGAACAGAGAAAGCACAGAACGTGGCTTGAGGAATGCTGCTTTCAGTGAACGTTGAATCCAGGAAGTCAAAGTTTCTAGCTCTTAGGGCTGAGAAAATAGATATGCCTGAATGTTTGTGAGCAGCTGTGTATCCAAATACTCTTGGATAAAACCTTTGGCAATTTAAGAGTTGGGATCTCAGTGCCTTGCTTTAGCTATTTCCTATCCCCATGAGATAGCTGTGTTAGTCTGTTTCAGAAAACAAAAGAAAGGGGCAGGTCAGGAATCCAGTGGCAGTTTTTATCAATTTCACTCCACTTCTTGAGATGCACTGATGGATACAGTTCAAGCCATGGTTACAGGAACATGGTCCTGGGGGTGTTTGAGCTTGTTGCCAGAAACCAGGCAGGCAAAATGAGAGTATTTAAAATACAGTACAAATGCAATACAGGACAATGCCAAGTCATCATCCACTGTCCCACTTTGTCAGCTGCTTTTAAAATGTCCCAGTTTCTCCCTTCTCCTTCCACCTTTCCCTCTTTCTCTTTTGCTTACTTCCATTGCTGCAACCTGAATTGAAAGTACAAAAGGAGCTTGCAAGGAGGAAAGGAACAGGCAGAACCACGCACTTTTCAAGGAAAAAGCAAACCACGGAAACCTTTCTTCCTCATTAATAACTTTTGCCATTGTGACAATGCACCGAGATTGGTTGGCTACACATGTCCCAGTTTTCCTTAGTGAAATGTTAAAGGGTATGGATGTGTGTTCACTGTAAGTTGCAGAATCCAGCATTTGTTTTCTTTTTGTGACAACCTAGTTTGGCTGGATCCAGACCTCTCTCCGGTGCAAACGCAGCAAGGATATTTGAAAGAAGCAGTTTATTTGTGTGGAGATTTTGTTCTAAGGGGAAAAAGTGGAAAGGGGGGCAATGATGACAAAACTGGGGGGGGGGGTGCTTGTTTTGTGCAGCTTTTCTGAGCAGTTTGTTTTGCAGCAGAGGTAGTTTCTTGCATTCCCCCCTCCTGCTCATCTCTCTAGAGACTGTTACTTCTTCTTGGCAGGAGGGAGTTGGTGTAATAGCTCATTTCTGTTAATGCAGGAGTCCAGTTAATTGAAGGTTTAAAAGCTTTATTTTCCTAGCTGCTGGAGAGAGGAGGAAGAGAAGAGAGAGACTACAATAGCTTGTGGCAACGGTCCAAAGTGTTATAACTCACAAAGGTGTACAAAAAGGTGGGCTTACTGTACGTAGGGGGGTGCATTGGGGAATGAATGCATCCTTTACAGGGGGAAGAACTGTATCACTGTACCTAAATTGTTGGTTGCTGTAGCCTTTATAAGTTATTATCTTAATACATTACACCTGGGAGGAAAAATAGCTAGTTAATTGTAATGACACTTTTTAGACACTCACTCACTCAGCCATTATGAACATTGATTGTGTTTAATAGCAACTTGCAAGAATTCAATGGGCATCTCAGATCATTTGCAGCGAGCATCAATTCCACAAACCTTCCTTGTCATTGCTTCTTCACATTAGGGATGGACTTATTGCAAAATTGCCCCTGCTCCCAACATAGCGCTACTCTGTTCACGTCTGTATGGGAAACTAGCTCCCCATTTTTGTGGCCTCCTAATTGAGTTCTTGAGAGCCAGTGTGGTGTAGTGGTTTGAGTGTTGGAACAGGTCTCTGGGGACCTGGGTTCAAATCACATGCTCTCAGTCATAGGGCAAGGCAAGGGCAAACCACCTCTGAACAAACCTTGCTGAGAAAATCCTATGATGGCCTTAGGGTCGCTATAGGTCAGGAATAACTTGAAGACACACAACAACCACAAATCAAGTTCCTCGGTCTCAGGACCTGAATTTCAGAGCGCCTCCAGTCCTCAAGGTCAAGAGGAGAAATCTCAGGGTGATGGTGCTGTCTTTGAAAGTGTGTGTGTCTTCAGTTGTTGGACTTGATGCTTTGTATCCACAGTGGTCCCTCCACATTCACTGGGGTAAGGGGGTGAAGGACTTTGTGGATGTGGAAAACCCACAAATAAATATAAATATACCTAAGAGAATAGCTTTCTGCAATCTCCAGGTCCTCCAGAGCAACCTTATGCAACATCTGCCAGATGTTGATCACAGAGTCACGCTGGAGGACCTTCAAGTGCCTAGAGAAGTATTTTCTCTAGAAACATCTAGGTTCTCCAGCACAAGTCAATGGTCAACTTCTGGTAGAGTTGCACCAGAGGACTTTGAGATTCCTAGAGAGAACATATTAATCAAGACCTCAAATAATCAAATCCTCAAAAGCCAAAGCCACAAATGCGGTGGGCCAACTTTAAATGGCATATATTTAATGCTACCGGTCCTCTAGGTTCTATCTAATTCTTCTTTTTCTTATAGCAATGCAACTGGCATTTTATTTAATTTCGATTTTACCTGTGAAATCCATCACTCCTGTAGACGCTTACCTGAGAGTATTTCTGAAAGAACACAATGGGAATTACTCATAAGCGGGATGTACATAGGATTGCACTGGCACAAGCTCTCTCATTCTCTGTATGTATGTCTGTGTGTGTATATATATATATATATATATATATATATAGAGAGAGAGAGAGAGAGAGAGAGATTCAAAGATATAGCCATGTTAGTCTGCAGAATGCAGGAGTAGACCGAAGTCTAGGAAAGCTCATTCTGCCCATTTCTTTCTTGCAGTTACTCTCAAAGGTGCTACAGTACAAGGTCTCTCTATGTACTATATATAAGACTTGTCCTATCCTCCCAAGAGCCTCGTATTGGTATGTGATCACTGCAGAAATGAGCGGGATGTAAACAGACAGTATGCAGTGTACACACAACAAGGATTATTATGTGAACTCTATGCTAACCAAAACATATGTTAATTAGAAATATTGACATTCTTCCTTATTAGATTACATATGGCTGTTTTCAATTGTGCTGGCTAGGTTTGGGATGTTTACCGATTTGTATATGAAGATTTAATGGAACGACAGGGTTGCTGATTCCACAAATTGGTTTTATGCATTCAGTTCTCTCTTGCATTATTTTTCCCTTCCCAATAAATTAGCAAACTGTTTGCATATGTCTATGTAGGTACAGTATATGTGTCCGGGTTATTGATTCCTCTGTTTATTTCTCTATGATTTTAGACTCAGCTCAGCTTTTATTGACTGTATGATTGTGTTCTCCTTATTGCTTTATGCTAGGCTTTGTAGTCTGCTTTGGATATTATTTTGCAACAGAAAAAAAAAATGGAACATGCACATTTGTATTTCGCTGGTGCATTTAATTCAGGCACAGAACTAAGTTTCGTCTTTAAAGAATAGATTTGATAGTTAAAAAGGGGAGACTAAATTCATTGGTGTAAGCACAGCAGACAAGTAATTTGTTCCATTAACATTAATTAAACCATTAGTTTTAAAAGAGACGATGGATTTCAAAGAGAATGGCACGTTTAATTTTCATTACCATCCCCGTTCCAACCCAATTTTTGGCACCGGCTAGTTTAGAAGCGACTATTTTATTTTCCACCTGGTTTCTAAAAATTTGCTTTCTTCGTAAATTAAAAAGCAACTGTTGTTGTTAATTGCTGTCAAATTGAGATCGACTTTTGTGTCACTCTGCTTTCAGCAGCGCTGCTCAGATCTTGCAGACTCAGGGCCATGGCTTCTCTGATTGCATCCATCCATCTCAAATGCAATCTTCCTCTTTTCCTGCTGCCTTCTGCCTTACCAAGCATTATTGTCTTTTCTACTCAGTCGTTTCTTCTCATGATATGTCCAAAGTCTGACAGTCTCAGCTTAATCTTCTTGGCTGCTAGGGAGAGTTCTGCCTTGATTTGCTCTAGCACTCATTGATTTCAAAGAAAGTAACTGTAAGAGGATGGTATCTGAATTCCCTTGAAGTTTATTAAACCCTCCATGTGTTTCTGGATTGCAATTTCAGCCATCCCTAGCCAGTATATTCTATGGGGAGGAATGCTGGGAACTTCAGTCAGTACAACATTCGGAGGGCATGATTCCAGATTTAAGCATAATGAATTTTGCATGTAGATATATGCGTGCTAATAAATAATAATAATAAAATAATAAAACTTTATTTGTATCCCACTTCTCCAGAGTTATAATCCAGTATTTAAACCACTATGCCACACTGGCTCATGCACTAAAGACCTTTAGCTATGGAGGAAAAGAGTCAAAACAGACCAGCCAGTTCAGGATAGAGGCATACGGTTAAATTTGAAATACATTGGAGAGATTTTCTTATCTTTTCTTCATTCTCTTTCACTTACACACACTCTCCGTTCCTCTGAAAACTTTATCTCCTGCAGTTTATCTCCATGCAAGCAGTTGGGGTGTCTTTTAGTCAAAGCGAGCCAGCACTGAACCATGTGATCCTCCTCCTCTTCCTCTTGAGACCACTTTGTGCAACGAATAATGAGTCAAATCCTCTTATTCTTTGCAGCACAGGAACGGTTAAAGCTGTTAGTTAAGCCTCTGGAGGAAGAGGGAAATGAATTTATATTAAAGTAAGTAAATTTAGCTAGCTTTAATTAGTAAACGCAACTAGTAATTTCATGCTCGGATAGCGAGTGCCGCTATTAAGCCTCACTGGGCTGAAGGAGTAACTAATCAGTACTTAACTTGTTAAATTTAACTAATGATTTCCAAGCTATGGTTTAGTTTTCTTTTCCTAATGAGAAAGGGGGAAAAAAAAACACACAGCAAAAGAAAGGTGTGAATTAAGGAAGGAGATTGAGAAAAATACCAAGTTATAATTGCCAGAAATGAAAACCATAAGTAAGCCGCAGCGGAGCTATTTTAAGATCCCGTGTTTGTAATATTGGCAAAAAAAAATGCAATATGTTTTCTCCCCTCCCCTGGGTTTATTGTTCCACCTCTCCGGCAGTTCACAAATATTTTCCACTGTGTTTTCAATAAAGTAGCTGCGCCGTCGCAACCTTCGTATCCTTGATGAGTTGTATAAAAATGTTGCATGGCAGTTTTCCCTGCTCTAGTCCTCCGCTGATGCTAAAATGGGATTTATTCCAATTTGGGGGGAAGGAAAGAGATTAATATCCTTGCTTCCCTGCTCTTCATAACTTGCAGCATTTCTGGGAAACCTTTCCTTCTGCATTCATCTCCTTTGATACAGCTTTTTAAAACATTGCCTAGAATCACAACTCTATCTTATATTGGCTGGCTGTTCTTGTGTGACTTCCAAGTCGCTTCCACCGTATAACAATCCGAACATGGCCGCATAGCCCCAAAACCCCACGAAAAACTATGGATGCCAGCCACGAAAGCCTTCGTTGTCACCCTGTGTGTTTTCATGGCTTTGCAAGCATTTGAACTCTGGTCTTCTGGAGTCCTAGTCCAACATTTGCACCATTACACCACACTGGCTCTTATTGGCAAACAGTATACAGAAGGCCAGAGTGGTGTAATGGTTTGAGCATTGGACTAGGACACTAAGAGACCTGGGTTCGAATCCTGACTCGGTCTAGGGGTTACCCTGGACAAGTCACACATTCTCAGCCTCAGAGGATGGCAATGGCATATCCGCCTCTGAAGAAACCCCTACAAATAGGTTCATCTTAGAGTCCCCATGAGTTGGAAACAACTCGAAAGCACAACAAATAGGCCTATGAGATATTCTACTTCAGTCCACACTGAATTCAGTTTGGCTTCTATGTGTGTATGCGCTTTTGTTTCCTATGAACTTTATGGAGACCTTATGCATTTCACAGGGCTTTTAAAGGCAAGGGATCCTCAGAAGTGGTTTTGCCAGTGCCTTCCTCCGAAACAGAGCCGATGCCACTTATTACTTCTTTGCGGTCTCCCATCCAAGTACCAACCATGTCTGACCCTGCTTAGCTTCCAATATCTGGCTCCTTAAAGGTATTAAGGCTGTGTTGTATATGACCAGGGTAACCAGAGGTCCTCCTTTCCCTGGAACTGTCATACATTTCAGCCTTCAAAGGTCCAAGGTGACCCTGGGCAAGTCACACTCTCTCAGCCTCAGAGGATGGTCCTGGCAAAACCCTCTCTGAAGAAAAATGCCAAGAACACCTTATGATAGGATGGCCTTAGGGTCGAGTCAGAAATGACTTGAAGGCACACAAACCCAACCACAACCACAATAAATTCTGGACCAAAATTATTTTTGCTGACCACCAGGGGGCGCCCTATGCCCTTTTCATGCAGCTCCCATTCATTCTGTGTGTCACTCATTCTTCCCTCTAGTAGTTGCCTGACAGTGCAGAGCTTTGGGCAAGCCACACTCTCTCAGCCTCAGGGGAAAGCAAAGGGCAAAACCTCCTCTGCACCAATCTGGCCCAGGAAACCTTGGCATCAGTCAGCAGTGAGCAAAGCAGAGAGGCAGGATGCAGGATGACAGGGATTGGATCTTGGTTGGAAGCCTTTAGTGGAGGACAGGGGCTGGAAAAAGGAGGACTAAGGCTGGTCCCTGGGTCTCAGCAGCCCTCTGGATTCCCTTTCAGGTTGTCGTTCCCTTTGCTTCCACCAGGCGGCGCCCTTCCCCTGGCTCTCTCTGCCTGCCTCCCTCAGCCTCTGGGCATCCCTGCCTTTTGCAGCTGCCTTCTGCTTCTGCTTGTGCTGCTGCTTCTGCTTCTGGATCGCAGCCCTTCTCTTGGGCTCCACCGATCCCTCCTCCCCAGCCGAACCCCAGCCAAGCCAGCCTCCGGGAAAAGGAGGAGGACAAAGGAGGACAGAGGAGGAGGCACCCCCTGGAAGAGCCCAGCCTTGCCCCCCAGGTAAGCAGAAGCATCCCCTGCTGCAGCCGGGCCCCTTCTTCTCCTCTCCTCTCTCCTGAGCAGCCTCTCCCCCACCCAAAAAGCAAAGAGGCAGCTGCCAGGCTCACAGCATCCTCAGCTCCAAGCTCCCGGGGCTTGGTCCCCTTCTTCCCATCCCTCCATCCCTTTCCAGGACACCCCCTGCCCCCCCCCATGCCAGGACTTCAGGATCGACCCAAGTCCTGCTCCAAAAGGGGCTCCAGTCCAAGACCACTGCCCCAGCCATCATCTCTCTTCTCCTGTCTCTCTTTCTGTCTGTCTGTCTGTCTATCCATCTATCTATCTAGATTTCTCTCCTCCCTTCTTTATTCCTTTCTTTCTCTCCTTCATTCTCCCTTCCCTTCCTTTCTCCCTTTCTCTCCTTCCTTTCTTCCTTTTTCTCCTTCCTTCTTCCTTCCTTTCTCCCTTTCTTTCCTCCCTCCCTCCCTCCCTCCCTCCCTTTCCTTCTTATTTCTTTCTCCCCTTCCTTCCCTCTGTCTTCCTTCCTTCCTCCTTTCCTCCCCTCCTTCCTTCTCTCCCTCTCCTTCCTTCCCCCTCTTCTCTGGGCAACTCTCTATTGCAAACTCTCCCCTCCCCACTCTTCCTGGAGACCTTCCTTGGCTAGCAGGAGCTGAGCTGGTGGTGCCTTGTTCCTGGACTCCTTTGGATCTCTTGTGTAAATATGTGTGTGTGTGTGGGGGGAGACTAGTCTCTTTTGGGGTGCTTTGCAATCCAGGACTTTGCTGCTCCCTCCCCCCTCAAATAAGGCTATCCATCACGACTAACTCCTAGTCCCATCCAGCCATTCCTCACCCCACTTCTAAACTGGACCCCATTCTGCTCCTCTCCTCTGCTTCTAGGGCTGCTCTGTGTTGTCATCCCCAGCTCAAAGTTCCTGGACCTCATTTTTCCTTCCTTCCTCAGAGCTGAACCCTTCAGTGGCTCCCAAACTCTCTCTCCCTCTCTGTCTCTCTCAGGGTGGCAGAATCCCCTTCTTCATCTCCCTTTGCTCCACTTTGGCACCCTCTTAATGATTCCTTGCAAACCTTCTCCCTTCCCATGTATTTGGGGCAGGGGATCAGGGTCCCCCCCCCCCAATAAAAGAGTTTTATTTGTGCTATATTTTGTTATATGTTGGAGGTGAACTGAGAAGTGAAGCATCTGCAGAATAAAAGTCTAAGACTCCAGGGACCTTGCGTGGATTTTTATTTGCTGTGCTCCTCAGTTTTGCAAGGCTGGGGAATGGGAAGAGGCAACCAGATCCTGCCACAGCATCTTCCCATACTAGTCCTCTTGCGAGTAGCAAGTCAAAAGGACTTCAGGTTTGGAGCTGTCCTCCTTGTTGTGCCAAGAAGGCAATGTGCCTGTATGAGGGACACATCTCTCTGTGTGCATGCATTATAAATCATGCGTCTGCCTTGCATTTTGTGCGTTGTGTCTGGTGGTGGTTACTTGGTGTGGAGATAGATTTAAGGGTGCTAGCAGTGGCTGTTGTGGGACAGAGAGTAAAATGGAGATGGGGCGGATGTTGACGAACCGAAGGTTGGGATGATGGATGCCAAAGTGAGGCAGCTGTTATGATGTGTAGGCGGTTGGGAGAGATCGCTGCTTGGAAGAGGATGGAGTCTTGGCCCTGGGGAAGTAGGTTTTCTTTCTCTTTCTGGAGGGGATGCTGGGAGTTGAGCTGAGTGATGGATGTCTTGGAGGAACAAGATGGAGCGATGGTAGCAGGTGGGTGGAGAAGAGAATGACAGCAAGAGAGATAGACAGACAGCTTCGGGGAAGGAGGGTTGGCTAAGTTACATGTGGTTTCTTGAACATCCCTTAAAGGACTTCCAAGTAATCCATGCATCGAGGGGAGAAAGGAATGGATACCATCTGCCAAGCTGACTATGGGCTTTCTTTGGTGCCATCTTCTTAGCTGTGATTCTGTGACCAGGCCTTTTGGAAATGATGACTTGCCCTCAATTTAAAGTTGGGGGCAAAGAATGATTGTGGAGATGGAGCATCTTTCTTCTGTAACTAGGAGCATTGCAGGTGCTCTTTCATTCAATCCATGATTTGAATGGTGCTGAAGTGCATCGCTTATGAGCTTGCTTTAAATGTTTGCTTGTTTTGCAAATATTGTGGTCTTGCCCCTTGCATCAGAGACAAAGGTTGTTGGGGTATTTTTTTGGTGGATCTTTGGGAATACAGTGTTTGGTTCCCCCACGCTGTAGGAACTGGAAACCGATGAGCTTTTCCGACTCAAAGCTCAGTTGAAGAAGAGATGGCTACTTCAAACAGCCGGGTGATTTATTGCTGCACAAGGAAAAAGTTCTTCTTTCCAAAGTCATCTTGCAATAGCGTATCTAGGGCTGAATAGCAGAGGGCAGCTAGCCCAGGTATAACCTGGATGGTGGATGCAAAGTAGGCACCAAGGTTGAAGGAGATCAGCAGGTTTTCATACCGACAAATGGTGGCATGTTTCTTTTGCCATTTGGAAGAGTTAGGCTTGCTTGCTTTCAAGGTGGTGGGTGAAAACCCAGGGCATGAGATTTGCTGAGGTTTAGCAAGGGCAGCAGGTTAGGCAGAGTTTGATGAAGCTTTATTTTTACCTGTCAGTCTAACACAGTAAAGACAATGAATATTGCTGGTAGGAGGAAAGGGGAAAAAAGCATTAGAGGGATGTGATACTTCCATTATATGATTATTTTTTACTCAAATCCAGTGCAGCACTGTGTGTTTGTAAGTAAAACTGCACCTATTTCTGAGCATGGAAATGACTGCTTATGGCTCTGTTGTTTGAAATGGATTTCTGCATATCTATCTAGCCATCTATCTATCTAGATAACTATCTAGATATATGAAGTTTAGGGGTCATGGATTTATCTTGACATTAAAGAGAGCTATAATTGGGTTGGATTTGACATACATAGTTATTGATCAAGAAGTCCCACTTTCTCGTTTTATGGAATATATTATAGGAATCAGTTAATCTAATCTGAGCATAGGCACTTGTCTTTCTGGATCACAGCAAAGGTTCATTGAAGTCCAGCTTTCTATGAATGACCAAGCAGCCTTGAACAGCCACACAGTGTGCAAAGAATGACCTCCTGATCTGTTGTTGTTGTTGTTGTTGTTGTGTGCTGTCAGGCCATTTGTGATTCATGGCAACCCTGAGGCAAAACTGTCATTGGGTGGGTTCTTGGCAAGTTTCTTCAGAGGGGGTTTGCCACTGCCATCCTCTGAGGCTGAGAGAGTGTGAGTTTCCCAAGGTCATCCAGTGGGTTTCTAAGGCTGAGCTGGGGTTTGAACCCTGGTCTCAAGAGTTGTAGTCCAACATTCAAACCACTACGCCACACTGCCCAGTGGTATTCTGCTTAAAATCATGGATGCTCCATTTAGTGGTGAGGACTGCTAGCCATGAGTATCTCTCCCCTTTGTACAGCTATTGATAGTCCTTAAAGCCTTTTAAGCCTTTTATTTATATTATATCATTCAATCCACACAACAGCCTTGCAAGGTAGGTCAGTATTATAATCTCCCCTTCTCCTCCATTTCAAAGGGCAGGGGTTCCTACAGTTGCCGAACAAGCTTGAGATATTGACTAGGTGATAGGGTTCTAGAGTTTGCATTTCAATCCCTGGGGTTTGCAGTGGGTGTTGTGAAGCAAAGACATACATAGCCCTGTAATGGGAGATAGAGCAAAAAGCTGCCCTTTCTGTTTTATTCTTTGCTGTGAACTCAATACATTCCTCCTCAGTAGTCAGGCTCATTCTCTTTCCAAAGGGGCAGCAGGGTTTGTCCTTCAAGGGCATGACCCTGGGGAAAGTTAATCTCATCTGCACACATTACTCTGTAGGGAGCTTTGTTTGATTTTGGACTGTTTTCGTCCTTTCCCATGGAGAAGCTGAGCTCTGATGCCAGGGAAGCCTGGAGCTGCTTCTCAGTGATCAGGCAGGCAGGCAGGCACCAGACGGCATGGAGCTGCCCATCTCCTCTTGCAACCATGACACAAAGTGTGGAAATGGGCAGCTGAAAACAGCCTTCCAGAGTGAAACCCCAGCAAGGGGTGTCTGGCTTTAACCGTGGCATGCAGCGACGTGGGTAAGATGATGCTTCAGAAATGCTCAAGGATTGCATGTGGTCTTTTTAGCATGCACACCTAAGCAGAGAAAGACAGAATGTGTGTTGTGCAGGTAGAGGGTTGTGCTGACCTGGAAGATTGTTTATAGTCAGCAGGACAGCTGTTAAAACATAATAGTTAAAGCTCTGAGCTGGGCATCTTCTGTTCAGATCCTGGCACAGATGCCTGTTCATTGAGTTTAGCTGTAACTAAACTCAGGTTATTTGCACTTTGTGGTTATTCTGTGCTCTAATAAACAATGCTGGCTGACCTTGAAAGGTTGTGATAAATGCATCACTTGGATTGATTGTGTGTTTGTGGCTGCATCCACACCGCAGGATTAATGCAGCTTGACACCGCTTTAACTGCCATGGCACAATGCTACAGAATTCTGGGATTTGCAGTTTTATGAGACATTTAGCCTTCTCTGTCAGAGAGCTCTGGTGCCATAGCAAAGTTTCTTGGCAACTTTTTGTTTGCTGTGGCCATCCTCTGAGGCTGAGAGGGTGTCACTTGGCCAGCAGCTCCACCAGACCTGGAAATGGTGCAGGGTGGCAGTAGTGGCCCATTCCCACCAGCAACCACTGGTGGGAATTGGTGTTTTCTGGATCTGGTGGTTCAGCTGGTGCTGGTGCTGGGGAAGCTAGTCTCCCCCCTTTGCCACTTGGCTAGCAACTCCACTGGACCCAAAAAAGGTTGTTGAAGAGAGGAAGAGGGTAATTAAAAATGATCTGTACTGGGTATCAAATATACCAGGTGTGCCACTGGCCCTTGGAATCTGCTGCGGTTTGGTTCCAGGACCCTTTTTGGAGACCAAAATCCATGGACACTCAAGTTCCATCACATACAATGGTGTAGTAAAACAAGGATAGCCAGTGTGGTGTAGTGGTTTGAGCGTTGGACTGTGCCTCTGGAGACCAGGGTTCGATTCCTGCTGAGCCATGAAACCCACTGGGTGACCTTGGGCAAGTCACAGTCTCTCAGCCTCAGGGGAAGGCCATGGCAAACTACTTCTGAACCAATCTTGCCAAGAAAACCCCAGGATAGGGTCGTAGTGCCTTAGGGTCACTATAAGTCTGAAATGACTTGAAGATGCACAACAACAAACAACAACAGTAAAATGTTGTCTTTTATATAAAATGGCAAAATCAAGGTTTGCTTTTTGGAAATTGTTTTTTGGGAATGGTTAAAACTGTGGATGCAGAATCCGTGGATATGGATGTTTTCAGGGATGATGTACAGTTGACTCTCAATTTATGCAAGGGTGCAGGATCCCTTTGAAAGTGGAAGAACACTAATTTAGGACACTGTTTTTCTTTAACCTGAGAGAACACTTCTCTAGGCATTTCCTCTGGAGGCTGACCATAGAATTATGCTGGAAGATCTAGAAATGCCTAGAGAGAACCTTTTTTTTTGGTCATGTATAGGGCAGCAAATACAGTAGTCTGCAAATAAACAAATCCACACATGCTTAACCCGCAGATCTCAGGAGGGATGATTAGAATTTGCATGCTGCACAGTGGATCAATGTAGTATAAAAGGGGTTCTGATCACCTTTTGGGCTTTCTTTGGGAGATGTGTGTCTCTCTGTGTGTGTATGAAGGATCCTCCTATGCATTTTATTATACAGCTAGCTCTCCATATCCATGGCTTTTTATCCATGGATACAAACATCCTTGGCTTAAAAATATCCAAAAAAGTATAAATTCCAAATAGCACACCTTGAGTTTTGCCATTTTATATAAGGGACACCATTTTACTGTGCATCTGAGGAAGCAGACTTAAGTCTAGGAAAACTCATCCTGCCAACTTCTTTCTTTTAGTTAGTCTCAATGATGGTACAAGATCTCTTTACATACTGATTTTACAGGTGAACACAGCTATATCTTTTGTTTCTGCAGGCCGTTGTATTTAGTGAGACTTGGGTATCCACTGACTTTGGAATCAATGGGGGTCCTGGAACCAAACCCCAGGGGTTACCAAGGGCCCACTGTATTTTAATGGTCCTATGGGTCAACTGTTTTGAGGTGCTGGTGGCTTCATCAGGGGCCAGTGTGGGACCCCAAGGGCCCTATGATGCTGCCCTCTGTCTTACAGCATATTCTCTGGCTGGGATGACTTATAGTTATGCAACCAAAATGTTAGGGAGAGAAGTCTTCTGTGCTTTCCTGCTGTGTAATAAACTTGGCTAAAAATGCATAGATCCCCCCCCCCCCCGCTTTAAAACCCTGAATAAATTAGGTGAAGTTAAGCATATTTGCATGTATTTAATTAGTTTGATTTCTTCTGCTTCCATGATTCTAAAGCTTTTGAGCAACTAGTTTAATAACAATAATAATAATGGGGGGGAATTGGTAAAGCAAGGGAGGAAAGGAAACGCGTAGCTGGGAGACATTCCCAACTGAGTTACTTTTGGGTCTGTATGTGTGTGTGAATTAACCTGGAGGATTTTCAAGTTCTCGTTGCAGTTTTTTCTCCTCCCTCTCAAATAAACAAATAAACCTTGCAACTTTCCTCTCAGGGTCATTCATTCGAAACAATCAAAGCATTGAGTCTTGGATTTGAATAGCAAGCAGGGAGGCTGTGTTTTCTTCACAAGGGGAAACTTTGTGGGTGGTGGTGTTTCTTCGGCTTTTGATAGATGGCAGGAGGATGGGATTCATTTGCATGGCAGAGGAGAAGTTCAGATGGAAAACCGTACCTTGCCCACCAGCTCTCTAGGTCTCCTGCAGCCTACCTGCAGATGGCGATGACCCTGGTCCTCCTCACAGAGGTATTGCAAAGTATTATATTGTGGCAACAGGCTCCAATGCATATAGAAATGCTAGGTTTATTCTCATTGTCATCTGTGTACAAATTCGTGCTGAGCTAGCTTCTTGATGGCATAGTCCTATGTGTGTCTACTTGCTGTTTGTCTTTCTAGCTTGTGTGTGTGTGCACATCATTTGCTTTCAAGTCATTTCCAACTTATGGCAACTCAAGGGGTTTTCTTTGCAGGTTTCTTCAGAGGGAGATTGCCATTGCCATCCTCTGAGGCTGAGAGTGTGTGACTTGCCCAAAGTCACCCAGTGAGTTTCATGGCCAAGCGGGAATTGAACCCTGGTCTCCAGCATCATAGTCAAACCACTACACCACACTATAAATGTGTGTGTGTACGCACATGCATGTTGTTGTTGTCTACCATTTTGTATGCCATTATATTTAATGGAAGTTGAGTATCCACTGTTCTAACTGTTGCTGCTGCTGTTGTTGTGTGACTTCAAGTTGTTTCTCACTTATGGAGACCCTAAGGCAACACTGTCATAGAGTTTTCATTGCAGGTTTCTTTAGAGGTAGTGTGCCATTGCCATCCTCCGAGGCTGAGAGAGTGTGACTTGTCCAAGGTCACTCAGTGGATTTACATGGCTGAGCAGGGATTTGAACCCTGCTCTCCAGAGTCATAGTCCAATGCTCAAACTCCCACCCCACATCAGCTCACCATGTGTATGCATGTACAGATATATTTAATTTATATTCTGCCTTTCTCCCAGCATGGAACCAAAGGCAACGCACAACAGAGGTAAAAACCAAGACCAGTTAAAACCCAACCATAAGAGTAACAAACACCTCGAAAAGACATTTGAAAAAGTGAGGGAGGTGGTCAGAGCTCCGTGGGGACTCTCAGGGAGTTTTATGGGCTGCAAAAGCGAGGTTCAAGGGCTATATATGGTCCATGTTTATATTTTCCCACCTTCTGATGTGACTATTACTCCACGCTACCTCTTTGAATCCGCGGTTTGGGTTGCTTTCTTCTTTTGTGATGCTTACAGAACGTGACTGCATTTGGAAGCTCAAGAAAGACGAAAGTGATGGAGGCAGGCAAACATTGGAGAGGAGTAAATACACACTTGGAATTAGTATGAACAGTTTAAGCAACAGGATAATTTAATAGGGGAGGAAATCAATGCAAAGGATGGAGAGTTTTAAAATTTAGGGGAAGCCACCACTAGGCAAATAGTTAATAAGAGAGTTTGAATAACTGGACTGGCTACTCAGAAAGCTGTTTGTTTGTTGTTGTTAACCACCTCCAAGTCGATCTCAACCCTTGGCGACTCTATGGATGAGACATTTCCAAGACTCCCTATCCTCTATTGCTTTGCTTAGTTCTTGTAAATTCATACCCGCGATCTCTTTAATAGAGTCCATCCATCTCGCATGCAGCCCTCCTCTCTTTCTTCTTCCCTCCACCATTCCTAGCATTATTACTTTTCCCAATGATTCATGCCTTCTCATAATGTGTGCTGAGAGATTTATTCATGCATGTGCTGTGTACCACTGGTCTTGCACAGCGCCAGCAAGAGAGAAACAGGGTGAAGGCCCTTGAATGTTGTTGAGTTGGAGAGGACCCACAAGTATTGCTGAGCTGTGTCTGTCTTGTAAGAGCCAGACTGTGCCATTGTGCTCATGTATCATGTAGGGCAGTGTTTTCCAAACATTGGTCCTCCAGATGTTTTTGACTACAGCTCACAGAATCCCTGATGGTTGGCCCAACTGGCTAGGGCTTCTGGGAGTTGAAGTCCAAAGCAGCTGGAGGACCAAAGTTTGGGAAGCACTGATGTAGATTGTTGGACTCTATCATATAAATAAATATTTTTTTCAGATGACAAATAGTTGACAATTCTTCTTCCCAGTTGTGGAGGGGAGGATCTCTTTGTGTGCTTATTAAAGAGAAACTGAATCAACTGGTTCTGAAACTGCAAGACACCAATGGGGGCTGGTGAGGCCTATGTCCATAGGGCAGTGAATCCACCTGAGAATTTGGATAGCTTTAAAGGAGTTATCCAAGGTACTGAATGCCTTTCAGTACATTCATCATATGTCTCAACATAGTGGATAATTCCTTTAAAGCAGGATTTCAAACTTTGGTCCTCCCGATGGTTGGGACTTCAGCTCCAAGAATTCGTGATTCTTGGCCAAACTGGCTAAGGCTTCTTAGAACTGAAGTCCAAAACACCTAGAAGATTAAAGTTTGGGAACCACTGCTTTAAAGGCTGGATTAAAATCTTGATTCACGGCCCCACTGAAATGGGAGCTGTCACTTCAAGATGCAGGTGGGAAAGATTCAGACGTTCAGTGCTGTCTCTGTTCTAAAGAGGTACTCAGCTCCAGAAGTCATTCTGGCTACTGAGAATGTCCCAGCAGATGCCTCCAGAATGTCCATATGTGATGCCGAGAGCGAGTGATAATTGTCCATCATATCCATTGAAAACAAGGGCTGTGACTCTGGCACTGATAAGCCAGTATTCCACAGATTCACTCAGCCCCTGTTTGACAGACTGCGTCTGCTAGAGGCTGATGCAGTATGCAGGAGGAATCAGTTTCTTAGGTTGATCATATATTGTGCATGCACATTCTTTCATTTCTTTGTATGTACTTTCAACTGAATAGAGTGCCTCCTTGTATATCCCTCCCTTTGGGTCTTGTTTAATTTGCCTAATGCCAAAAACTCAAAAGTTCATTGCATTCCCAATGGAATGGGCAACTTGGCTAGTTGAGCCAGTATGCATGCTCTTAGAGGACAGGAGGACTAGGCTTTTCCATCATTGCAAGCATGATTGGAGATATTAAAGAGAGCCTTCTTGGTGGCTGCCCCTAGACTCTGGAACTCCCTTCCCAGGGATGGCACAATGGCCCTCTCCTTCTTGTCTTTCTATTGGCAGGTTATAACCTTTTTATTGAGACAAGAATTTTAAAACAAAGATTTAAAATAATGGGCCAGGGGGTGCTCTGTTGTTTTGGCTCTCAGATAAGAATTCTTCATCTCATCCCATGACGTTTTCCTTCAGTCTCCATATTTCTAGCATTCCTAAGAGTGAGGATCTGAAAACCATTCACATCTAGAACTCTTCTATTTTCTTGGTTTGCATTCCCTTGGTCACTTTGTCCACCCCTTTGTTTTGCATGCCTAAACAGTATTTCCAAATGCTCAACTGATGCCTTCAGTTATTGTAATTTGGAGACTGAAGGCAAATTTCATATAGTGGGCAGGATTCTTCTTTGGAAGGGGCAATGGCCTCATTTTGCTACCTCCATTACCCTCTGTTTGTTTTGTATGGGCACTATGCTTCTTTAAGATCTACCAAACTAGATGAAGTTCTTGACAATTGAATACTTAGGAGAGGTAATGCCATTCTGCTGGGGTTATTCTCTGGAATTTCCATACTGTGGCTTTCAAGGCGCAAATGAGAAGGAAGACTTGATTAAAAAAAGAAAAGACATACAGTTTTCCCCTTTGTAAAGTAATGCCAACGCAGCAGAAGAGACCACGGAGCCCACTTTATTTGGTTATAAATCCTGCCTAATGAAAATATTATCCTAATTGTGGGAGTTCAGCGCAGGGGCTTCAGACCGTGCATAAGGAAAGCCGGCGTATTACGAGATATTAGAGGAGTTGCAAAATCTCCTTCCTTATAATGAGCTCTTTTTAAACTGCCCTGATATTAAATTGCTGGGTATGGTATGTTGGCCATAGACTGGAGGAGTAATTTACGATGCCAATAAGAGTGTCCTCCTTTTTCCTTTCCTTAAAGGACACTTGGTGCCCGCTGAGCAGTTGGTGATTCTAGATTTAGTTGCCCGAGGGACTATGAGGAAGAGTGCATGTTGAACAGATGTGCTAGTGGAGAGTTTGGAAATGTGTTCTTTATTCCAGCCATAGCCTCCAGGAGCCCCCAGATGGCATGGGGATTCTGGAAGTTACAGTGTGCAAAAGTAAGTTTGCAAGCTCTGTTGCTGGGCTAATATGTTTGGAAAAACTGCTGCTGCTGAAAATCAAGTTTCTCATAGATCAGTGGTTCTCAACCTTTGTAATGCCATGACCCTTTAATGCAGTTCCTCATGTTGTGGTCACCCTTGACCATAACATTTTGGTGTCTCGGTTCCTAAGACCATCGGCAATATATGTTTACCAATGGTCTTAGGGTCATTTGACCCCCAAAGGAGTCACGACCCACAGGTTGAGAACCGCTGTCATAGATGAACCTGCTGCCCAAAAGCAATGTATGAAAGTCACAGAAATATAGGGATGGATGAACCTTTAGGAAACACCCAGGAGCTTCTGTGATATTTCCAGGGACATCCCAGGAAGCATAACTGATGGCATCAGTGTGACCATCTTGGATGCTCCTCTCTACCTCGAAACATCAAATTATCTACATAAAGTGGTGCTTTAATAGGATTGCTAGGATTAACTTTATAACTATCAGGTTTTCAGATGAACTTGGTCTTAATCTGTTTTAGTATGCACAGGAATCTTGTAGCACCTTTGAGATGGAGTGGAAGGCGTTGTTGCATAAGCTTTAAGCTTATGGTCCAACTTTTTTCACACAGTTGGTCTCAAAGGTGCTACAAGATCCTTTTGCATACTGACATTCCAGCTTAACATGGCTACATCTCTTGATCCATGTTGTAAGTCTCCTTGAGTCCCATGTTGGGAGAAAGATGTGCTATAAATTAATTAAAGAAGGACACATTTTGCTTATGTTGACACTAAAGGGAACCTCTCATGGGAGTTTCTCAGCAAGATTTCTCCAGGGAAGGGTTGGCATTGCTTTCTTCTGAGGTTGAGAAAGAATATGACTTGTCCAAACGTTCAAACTACTACACCACACTGTTTCATAAATATGTGTTACTGTTATCATGGGGTTTTCTTGACAAGATTTGTTCCGGGGGAGTTTTTCTTTTTGTATATACTCTTTGTTAAATTCTATACATTATTAAAAACAAACAAAAATATAGCAGCAAATATTAAGACAACACAATATTTCTAAAACATCTAACATAGAATAACATAGCAAAGCCCCACAAAAAACATAACATTTAAAATGGTGTCCTTCCTTTTCTTTTCAGTGCTTCTGATACTTATTGATAAAGTCATTACGGCAGAAAAACAACTAAAGAATATTTTATCCACATAATTCATAAACAAAGCTGATTCTAACATTTCACTTTTTGAAGGGTTTTTTTTCCCATTCCAAACCTAAAACAAAGTTATCGCCCCATGCGTTTTTCAAGTAACAAATCGAGGGTTCCCAATCTCTCTTCAAAGTCTCTAAAGATCTGATGGAGGTTTTCATTGCCTTCCTCTGATGTTAGGAGATATGACTTGCTAAGGCCATTTAGTAGGTTTCCATGAGGAGAGATTCATACCTTGGTCTCCCAGAATCTGAACTTAAAGCTGAAATCAGTATACCATGCTGACTTTCTAAGACTCAATACCTGCTTATTTTCCAGTTCAAAAACTCATCCCTCCCTCCCCTGAGTTGTACGAAATACAAGATTACCATGTTCCTGTGCATTTCATACAGGGATCTTTCTCATGGAAGTGCTGAGAATTCAACCTGAACCCTTCAGCATGAATGCCAGGTCTTCCTTGAAGCCCTTACTGTTGCAGGTTGGTTGTTCCATAAGCTTCTGTCACACCAGGCCAATGTGGGGAGTTCAGGAAGGTCTTGTTAAAGTCACTATGATTCATCAATCTTGTTACGTTCGTGGTTAGAGCGGCTCATCCCAGCTGCTCTTGCTCTCTCTGTGTGCCTATGTGTCTGTGTAAGCACCTTGAGAGATCCAACTCACCCAGCCAGGTGGTGAAAGCAAGCTGCAATCTTGTTTATAAGCAATTGATTAACCAGTGCACCATTTCAATACAGAATGCTCTGCTGAAGAATTTTCATAAAGAGGGCTATTTTTTCCCCTTATCTGAACAATAGAGATGAATTGCATACTATCTGGGATGTCATCTTAAAATGTATTACTCTAGGAGGCAGAGGTTTGCACTTGGTTTGCAACCATCCGGTCAATGCTGAATGCTTTTCAGGTGGGGGAGAAATGGCTCCAATTAAAGTTTGATTAAAAATCTGAATTTTGGATGCCTGATTAATGAATGAATGGATCGATGGTGCCAGTGAGCTGGTTAACGTTCTCAGCCTTATTAGTCACATTGCCTCAAATGGAATGGTTAGTTAGGCACAGAAGAAGGGATCCTCCATGAAGGCAGCTTTGCACAAGATACAGATAAATCAGGTCACACATCTTAACTTTTGAATCTGTTCAGAAAATTGTTTTGGACATTTGGGTCCCTTGGTAGATAATGTTAGCAGTTCCTTCACCATCCTGACCCTGATGCGGTTGTGCCCTTGTTGTTACCACTGCCATGTTCCAAAGATGGCTTAAAGTAGCCTTTTTGAGCCTGGTGCTTCACATGTGCATTGGACTACAATTCCCATCATGTCAGCCAGGAGAGCTTGATATTGATACATCTTAAGGGAGTGTTAACAGCTTCAGGTATGTTTCCTAGAAGTAATAAGAGATGGAAGATGATCAAATCAATAACATTGAAGGCTTGGTTTGTCAACATTTGGTCCTCCGTATATTTTGGGCTTCAGCTCCCAGAATCACTGGACATAGACCATGCTGGTGATGCTTTTGAGAGTTGAAGTCCAAAACAGCTGGAAGACACAAGCTGGAGAAATGTGGTCTAAACATCAAGGAGGCAATATAGCTATTGAAAGCATGCAAAGGTGTTTGGATCTTGTGAGGACAGATGTGTTCTAGGTAGCCATCCAAGCTATGTCTGAAGACTTCTAACAAATGAAATCCACCATTTCAGAGAACCTTGTGAACCCAGTGGCCTCAAGCAAAGAAAGGAGGATTGGAAAGATCTGGATCCAGTTTCTTAAACATGTGTTTGAAAAGGGAAGTGGAAGCACGAATAAAGAAGTAATTTAAGGAGGATCAGTGATGCCTCTTCATAATGACATGTGTTCCAACAGCTGTCCTTGTTTTCCCAAGGGGACACTGTACTTTCTGGTCCCAATCTATGCCAATCTCTGTCTTGGCTCTTTGGGAATGCCTTTGCAAAAATCTAATTAGTGTGAGTCCATAGAGTTGTCATTTGTCAGTGTTCAAGTGCCTCTGCAGTCTCTCTGGAAATTGAAATCTAGAGAGGATTCATTTCATTTCCCTTGTATGAAGCCAGTCCTACCAGGAAGCAGAATGAGACAGTGGTGGTGAGTTCAGGTTGTAGCAGAGAGAACATGTGTATGTGCCTTTTGGCATGTCCATTGGACTACCCTGCTGTCCTCAGGTGCTTTACCACCAGGGTTGAAGTAATTAAGGTGGGATTGTCAATATGATCATATTCTGTTTGTGGAATGGAATGGGTCATCTATAGTCAAAGGACGGGAAACATCTTTCAGCTCAAGGGCCAAATTCAGTTTCAGGAACGTTTTCACAGATGCATTATACTTTTCAGTTGGGTGAAAGGCACAAGGGCTGGTACCAAAAATACCAGCATAACTCAGCTTCAAAGCCTTACTGCCATTAGCCAAGTCATAGGAGTAACATTACAGAACCTAGGATGCTACCAAATGTTACCGTGATCTAAATGTAGTATGGCCCCCTTATCCATGGGGCATACATTCCTAGACTTACTGTGGGAATGAAACCACCAATAATAGTGAACTCTATTGAAATGACTAACATCTAGAGGATGTTGACCATAGAGCTTCACTAGAGGACCTACACATTCCTAGAGGGAACCTCTCTAGGCATTACTAGGTCCTCCAGCATGACCTTGTGGTCAATGTTCTCCAGAAATTTACCACTGAATAGCTCTAAAGAACCTAAAAGTGCCTAGAAAGAGGATATTTTTTTCCAGAGATGGTTAAGTGAAACAGTGGGTACCAGTCTCCTGGATACGGGGGTTGTACTACATTCCCATCATGATCTAAAGACCCCCATCCCAATTTCATCCTTTATCTCAGGTAGTTAAATGTCTTGGACTAGCCCTCCAAATGCTCTCCCAGATAAACAAACAATATGTGAACATCAAGGCATAATATGGTGTGTGGTTAGCCACCTCCACGCATTGCAGCTGCTGAAGCATATTTTGATCTGTTGATAACACATTGTAAGACACGTCTGTTTCTCCAGTATATCTTTAACCTGAAGAATAAACACTTCCCTGGCTTCTGCATCACCCTTCTGCAGGGTGGCAGAATAAATAGAGACAGCACACAAACAGCTGCAGAAATGTCTTCAGCAGTCTGAAGTGTGAGGGAATGTGTGTTGTTGTGGTGGGGAGGATGGAAATAATATTCTCTGTCACTTTTTCTTGACTGAAAAATGGGTTCCCCGATAGGTGGGAAGCCCCACTGGGAAGAGATATGCAGAAGCAAGACATTGTGCAGTTTTATCCCAGTATTTCAACATCCCAGAGTATTACAGAAGATTTTTCTGTGCAGAGAGTTTCCTCCAACCCTGCAATACTGTGATTCTTGGCTGGGATGCAAGCTATCTGGTCAGAGGATCTCCTGCCATCTTGACTTAGTTGGGCCTCTGGCAGCCATCTTGGTTCCTAAGGACTGGAAACATATAAAAGGCTTCATTTTCTGAATTCTGCAGCCAAAATAACTTGCTCTTAACCCCAACCAAGGAGAGTCCAATAAACATTCCCTCCCTGCTTCTGCAAATCCTTTGGCAATAATTTCTGATGGAGATCTAAGTTATTCCAAAATTTGTACACCGGGGAAGAACAAACTATGCAGAGATAAGGCTGGGCAAACAGCTACAGGAAACCTGCTTTGTTATTAATGGGAGAGGATCAGAGAGATGCAACGTGGAGTTTTCTGCCCCTGCTCCATTGATAATCCTCCTATCATACCCTGGCCAGGTGATGGCAGAGAGTCCTAACGTTTATCCTCATATTTATCCTGACCAACTTCTTGCATGAAAGGAGCTGCGTAATGTTATTCTTAGCTTATGTCTCAAGCAAGAACCAGCAGGTGCTGCAGGTGGAATTGGGTGAAGGAAGGGGAGTCAGAGGGAGAGGGCATTTTTACCTCTTGGCTGGGAACTTTCTTCTTCAAAGTCGCCTTTGCATTTTTCAAGGGACAAGGGGTTGGGGAGATGATCCTCCAGATATTTCCTTCCCTCCGCTCCCTCCCACTGTGTATTTGGTTAGCTAAGCATCAAACACGGCTGCAGGGAAATAAAAGAATGGATGCGTTGTCTTGGTTTTCATTTTATATGTATGCCTTTGAACTGATAGGTAAAATTTAGCATGCCGGCAAAGGCTTGAATTGAAAGCAGTGTTTGCTTTGGGGGAAGGGAGCATGCCTAACTTAAAGTTTTGCTTGCAATATATTCAAAATTCTCTCCTGCTAAGTTTTTGTTGTTGTGTCCCTTCATGTTGTTTCTGACTTACGGTGACCCTATCATGGGGTTTTCTTGGCACATTTCTTCGGAGGGGGTTTGCCATTGCCATCCTCTGAGGCTTGAGAGAGTATGACTTGCCCAAAAACACCTAGTGAGTTTCCATGACTGAGCCAGAATTTGAACCATGGTCTCCAGAGTCATACTCCAACACTCAAACCAATACATCAATGGTTCTCCCTCCTATGTTAGATTCACAATAATATCACCAACAACCTGATTCCAACTAGAGATTCTATTTGATGTAGTAGTATTTAGAATAAAATAATAAAACTAAAACCACTAAAACCACCAGGATTCTTGGTGTTGAACGAAGATGGGAATACCTTTACAACATTTTGAATATGCTCATAAACAAAAGTTAACTTCCTATGTTTTTTGAAACCAAATTTTAAAAAGCAGCTTTTTAGGTTTCTGGAGTTTTGCTTTTCCTCAGATGCTGAGCGAGTTTAGCTGAAATTGCAGAGAATCAGAAGATTTGGAAGAGACCCCAAAAACCATCAAGTCCAAATGCTTGACATGCGAGAAGACACAGCTAAAGCATTCCTGAGAGGGGACTATCCTCTGTGCCACTTTAGCTTTTGCTTGACAGAGGAAGGAGGGGATGAAACCACATATAGCTAATTCAGAATTAGCTAAATGGTTGCTTATGACTTACCTGCACCATGAGATTTCTTTAGGTAGTAAACGCTTGGAAACAAGTATTAGAATTTTGCAGATGCAAGATGTCACGGCACAAGACACAGACTGATGTATGATTCCTGAGTTTGCATTCAGAGCATCCTAAATAATGCTCAGCCTTTTCCAGACTAGAGTTCAGTAAGTCTCTGTAAACATAGACCACAGTGCAAGCAAACCACATAAACAGTGGAAGATTATGTTGAGCCAAGAAGCAGTGAGGCTCTAGAATGGGACTGAGCCTACTCCGACGGTGAAGTGAGGATTTGTAGGACAAACAAAGGTGACATCTGGAGAATCAAATTTGATCAGGAAATAGCTGGAAGGTGAAAAGAAGTCAAGGCAAACAGCATGGTGGCTAACATTTCACAAATGAAAACCAAGGTACCAAACAACATTAGAGTGTGGTCAAAATGGCTAAAGTTATTAATGAGGAGGAATAGGCAAGCAAGAACAGAATGCTGCAGTTTGCTTTGGCCTGAGCCTACTGGGAAAGGCATGATTTGTCCCCTCTTCTTCCACTTTCCCAGCTGAGCTCACTGAATTGCACTTTGAACTCGGTAAGCTGAGGACAAAGGGGGAAAGTGGGGGGAGGACAGAGAAACTGGGACATTTTAAAGGAGCTGCAAAAAAAGGGAGGATAGAGGATTAATTAGCATTTTCCTTGCCAAATTAGCACCATTTAACTTGGAAGGTTCAAGATAGAACATATTTCTTTAATACCTTTTTAGTTAGATTAGGTTTTGTCGATTTTCTGATTCAAGAAAGGTCTTTTAATGGAGGACGTGTGTTGCCCTTCGATTCTTGTTCTGTTGCAAATGCTTTTCAGCTGTTTCAAGTTGGAGCTGTTTTTAACTGGCTAGTTTATTTGCTTTAAAACCCCTTTTGTTACAGTCATTGTCCTTAGCTGTACTTAATCAGTGCTTCGAGCCATTGCTTAGGTTGTGTGTTCCAAGTTATTTCTGCCACATTGGATGGACACTTGTTTGGAATATGTGTGTGTGTGTGTGTGTGTATATATATATTCTTACACCAAGGAATACCTTTCAAAGTTTGCGAATGGGTAGCTGTGTTAGTCTTGTGCAGGAAAACCCACAGGTTTTGATATCTATCCTTACCAAGCCAACATTATTTAACCTTAATGAATACTGTAGCAAGTTTTCTTTGGCACAAATTTTTGTACAGCAATGCAGCAATATTTATATAGTTAGAGAGGTAATGAAAATGTGAAAAGTGCAAATATTTGACATTATCTTAATTTCTATTAACAAGCCACAATTGGGTGGGTATACAATTGGTATACAGACATCCTAGTATGGATGAGCTGCTTGGCATCTACATTTGGATGAAAAGTTAAATAGGTGGAAGTCAGTTAAAGGAGGCTGTTTTCTACTGTGGTATTTTCATGGATCTGTCTCTTTTTGCCACTATTAAAAAATGGATGGCAAATCATCA
>NC_056527.1:135266943-135330126 GCF_019175285.1 Sceloporus undulatus
TCATCATCATCATCATCATCATCATCATCATCATCATCATCATCATCATCATCTGATTATGATGAGAATACCAAGGGAATTTGCATGGCCAGCATAATTAGCATAATATGCAAACTAGATGCTCAGGTTTGAGGGGGTGGAATTAGGTGACCTTTTTCTCACTAACTTGTCCTATTCATTTCCATGATCTACACTAAGCATGACTAAGTCTGGATTCAGTCCAGTAAAAAGAAGAGCATCCCACGAAACAAGCAACAGGATGAGCCAACGAAGGATGTTTCCTGTAAAGTGATTCTGGTCAGGAGTTGAAATGCCATTTGAGTTGAAATGCCAAGAGTACATTATATCTTTTGAGGTGAGATGGAGGTATTCACACACAGAATTTAGTTGTGACACATTTGACTGCCACCTCTTCTTTGGCTGCATCTCTGCCAAATTAATGCAATTTGATACCACTTTAACTGCCATGGTGCCATCCTATGGAATCCTGGGATTTGTAGTTTGTTGTGGCACCCGAGCTCTCTGACAGAGAAGGCTCAATGTCTCGCAAAACTACACATCCCAGCGTGCCATAGCATTGAGCCATGGCAGTGTAAGCATTTGCAAACTGCATTAATTCTACACTGCCGATGTAGCCAAATTTATCTGTCTTTTAGGCACTGAGTGAAAACTGTATAATTCTCCCAAGTTTTTAATTAGTAAGTTTTGTTGCTTGAGGTCTCTGTTTATTTATCATTTCTTTACTAAATATGTGATGGTTTCATCCTCGACTTGAGATTTAAAAACCATCTGTTATTATTTTGCTAATAACCCAAACAGCAGCTATGAACGGATAGTTTTAGATTCTGCTTGGTGTGCTGTAACCTTGCTGCCAGTTGCTGTGGTTGCTTACTGTTTGAAGGATAGCATTAGGTGGTTAGGCTCTTTACATATACGCATATATGCATATTGTTAGTCTGTTGTGCCTATTTTTATACTATTACGTATATACAAACTGTTAATGTCTTTTGCAGCAATATTTACACAGGATCTGTGGTCAGTTTGTTGGTAGGATTGTTACAGGATATTCTCATTCTTTTGTCCCCTTGCTTTTTCAACTTCGTATCCCATTCTCTTGAGAGCCAGCGTTGTGTATTGGTTTGAGCATAGGACTCTGGAGATTAGGATTCAATTCCCTGCTCAGACATGGAAACCTGTTGGATGACGCTGGGCAAGTCACCCCTCTCAGCCCCCCCAAAAACCCATGATAAGTTCACCTTAGGGTCATCATAAAGCAAAAATGACTTGAAAGCACACAACAACAACAACAGCAACCACAACAACAATCCATAATCTATATCTGTGAGCTGAAGGTCAGCAAGCGTTATCATTGACACTACTGCAGTCCTTTCTGCAGACATGGAAATGGCTTCAGGAAGATTGATGTGTCTCTCTGCAAAGAATACAGTTGGCCCTCCACATTTGCGGATTTGGCTTTTGCAGATTTGATTATTTGCGGATTTGATTAATAGGAATTGATCAAATTCCTAGGGATCTCTAGGGAGTTTATCACACGAATGAGATGGAGAGTTTATCCTGTGAATATCCTGGAAAAAGAGCATAATTACACAAAACGATTTCACGCGGCGTCACACAAAACCCGCCATTAAAGTGGTCACAAAGAAGCACTAATGCACATCTTTTTACTTTCTGGATTTCAGCAACAGTGCATTTCCGATATCACTTTATTTGCACAATTGTGTGTGATAATCATTTGCGCAATTACTTGCCATTTTCGTTTTATTTGCGGGATGCTTTAAATGCACTTTAATCTTTATAATGCCAAAATTAGCCCCAGTGTGATAAACTCCTAGAACTGGCTGCATCTACACTGCAGAATTAATGCAGTTTGCTTTAACTGCCATGGCTCAATGCTATGGAATTTTGGGATTTGTAGTTTTGTGAGCAATTTAGCTTCCTCTATCAGAGAGTTCTGGTGCCACAAGAAAGTGCAAATCCCAGGACTCCATAGAATAGAGTCATGACATTTAAAGCGGTGTCGTACTGCATTAATTTTGCAGTGCGGCAGCAGCTGAAGTTTCCCTTTGTGTCTCTGGCTCTTCTTTCAAAGAAATGTTTATCTTATGATAATCCCAAAAGCCATAAGAAGTCCAGAGAAGGTGTATAGTCTTGCAGAGTTTCTCCAAAAAGAAAACACATTTCTTCCTCTATCTGGGTCTAGCCACAGAGAAATGCTGCAGTAGAAACTCAAGAAAAACCTCTCTGAATTGTTCGTTTCTTAAGCACTGCATTTTTTTTAACATATTGGGGCAGGGGAGACATTGTTCCAATGTGTTAGATAGTTAATCTACATTTTTGAATATCTCCTAAGGACACATTTCCAAGCAAACCCATTGAGCTTGTGCTTAGCTAGTAGATAATCCCTAGATTTAATTGTCCCTGAGACTGAATTTCCATAACTTGTATTGCAAATAACCCCCAAATCTGTGTCTTTTCTGGTGTTTTTTCTCCCCCCAAAAGAGATCTGCAGTCACACATTTTCTACAATGGATTATTTCTCACAATAGGTGGAAAATTAATGTTGTTTGCTTTCAATTAATAATAATAATAATCAGATTGGAAATAAGTAGATTATCCAAAAGCAAAGAGATGGATATCAGTGTTTTAAAACCTCCAGTGACATGTTTTGCAGTTTAAATCCACTTGTATATTACCTGCTGCAGTGTCAGAAATGATCAAAATGGAACAGTACATGCTGCAATGGAAGAATTGCTTGCCTGGATCAGACTCAACAAGGGCTGCCCAGCATTTCAACATCTTTTTTCCAAGGATGACAATCCAGATGCCTCTGAAAAGGCCAAAGGCTGGATATAAAGGTGGTATAGTGACCACTTAGCCAGCACCTAAAAAGAGGAAATGCATCACCAAAAATGAGGATGCAGAACTGCACAATATCTGTGTATACTAATTTATGTGGGTAGAAGCAAATCCAATGAATGATAACGACAATGAAAAAATAACTCACCTTAGTGGTTAAGACTGTACAAACCTTAAAAACAGTACAGCATGAAAACCCACTCCAGTCAGTTGCTAAGAGCCTGATGGCATAGAAATGCCTTAACTTGCTGTGGAAGGAGAGCAAGGATGGGGGTATACTGGCTTCCCTAAAAAGGGAGCTCCAAAGTCTGGAGCAACCACCAAGAAGGCCTTCTCCCTTGTTCCCACCAAACAAGCCTGAGAAGGTGCTTTGTCTTTGACCTCCAAGCCTTCCTGAAACTGGGAAATACCAAGTGCTAGGTTCAAACATTGAACAGAATGAAGACTGCAGCCAAGAAATCAGAAGACTGGGAATGTGAATGGCAGCAATGACAGAACTAGACAGGATCCTAAAGAGTAAAGATATATGACTGAGCACTAAAGTTAGAATTGCCCGAACCATTGTATTACCCATCACCATGTGCGGATGTGAGAGTTGGACAGTGGAAAAAGTGGATAAGAAGAAAATCAACTCATTGGAGATGTAGTGCTGGAGAAGAGTGCTGAGGATACCATGGGCAGCCAAAAACTCATTCAGATGGGTCCTAGAACGGATCAAGCCTAAACTCTGGCTGGAAGCCAAGATGACCAAATTGTCATACTTTGGCCACATCATGAGAAGACAGGATTCTCTAGAAAATACAATAATGATAGGAAAGGTGGAAGGAAGTAGAAAGAGAGGAAGACCACACACCAGATGGATCGATTCAATCAGGGAGGTCACAGGCCTGAATTTGTAGGACCTAAACAGAGCATTGGAGGACATGGGGTCTTGGAGATGTCTTATCCACAGGGTCACCATGAATTGGGGTTGACTGGAGGGCAGTTAACAACATGGACAATGGTAAGGGATGGTGGGAGTTGTGATTCAAAACATTTAGCATGTCAATTTCCAACCCTAAAATAAGCCTAAATGTTTACAAGCCGCTATTTTGCCTGAACAGAAGAAAGCACTGAATGTCACTTGTGGAATTTAACAACAACTGGTCTTGATGAACCAAATATGTGTGTTAACATGAGAGAAGGAACTGAAGCAGTAAATCCCCCTCACCGTTCAGAAATGTGACAACAGCTCTTCTGGGTACCTTTTATATGTTCAACAAGCAACTAGGGTGGGCCTGTTGCACGCATGGTAGCATCTCTACTACAGGTCTGTGACTTCTTACCATGTAATGACATGGATAGCTTAGTAATCGTTGGCCCTTCACTTCACCTCCTCTCCCTGTGGTCCCCCTTGCCTGGGTCGATACCTGCCTCGCATTGTGTTGATTAATGAAAGAGGACAAAGCTACTGTTTGCAAAAGAGGAGGGAAATATTTTGCTGGAGTTAATAATACTGTAACTGTTAATTGGATTATTTATTGATCGCCTACTGTACTTGAATGCAAGAGAGGATGCGTTGCTGGGCTAGCAAGGTGACACGCTAATTTGGATGCATTGGTGACACAGTCCGCTGTAGAGTGAGTGCTGGAGTCCATGCCCAAATTTCCTTCCGTGCACTAAGTCAACTGATCTAATAAAAATTTAGGACAGTGGTAAGACCAGTTCTCACATTTCCCCTGCATCCTTTTGTACTTGTTTCAAAGGGACAGACAGGTTATAAGTGCTATAACTATGAAAAAACCAGTTGATTGATTGATTGAAATTTTATTTCTACACCGCCGTTCCCACGATCACGGCGGTTTACAAACAATACAAATGCAATACAATACAGATTAAAAAGAAAACAAATTTAACAATGAAAAAATACCCCAAATAGAACCAGACATAACTATACATCATTAAAATCCATCATAAAATCAGTTAAAAATTACTAATCAATCTAAAAATACAGTACAATACACGATACACAGGGGAGAACCAATCAGGACATGTGCGGGAAGGCTTGACAAAATAAATGAGTCTTCAGGTTCTTCTTGAACGACTCCAGGGAGGGGGCTAAGCGGAGCTCCTCAGGGAGAGCGTTCCAAGATTGTGGGGCCGCAACAGAAAATGCCCTTTGCGCCGTTAGTCCTTGCCAAAAGAGAGAAAAGCCAAGTTTTGTTAGTGGATCTTCTCCCTCACTTTGTTCATCCAGAATGGCACAGAGGATTAGACCTAAATTTTTCTCTCTGTTCAGGAAATAACTGGAAGCATACTGTCATGGGCCAGGAGCTGCAGGACTGGGACCTGGAAGAAGAGTCTGATGAGGAGACTGAGGCAGGGACCGAGGAAAGTCTTCCAGACAGGGAAAGCCTGGAGCTCTCCCTGTTGCAGAGCAGCCCCAGCCAACTCTCCCTATTGTGAGAAATAATCATGGTGAGAACATGACTGTCCCCATACTCTCCAACTGTCCTGATTTCTTGGAGACAGTTCTGATTAATCCTTTGCCACCCTACTTTTCCAACTGCTTTTAAAACAGTCCAGTTTCTCTCTCCTCCTCCCACTTTCCCCCTCCATCCCTGCCTTGCTTCCATTGCTGCAAACTGAGTTCAATGTGCAAAAGCAGTTAGTGCTCTAATTTGATGGGGACAAGCCTTTGCTATCTCTTGCTAGTAGTACGGTGTCATCTGCATGTCTTAAATTGCGGATGTTCCCTCCTTCAGTTTTCACACCTCCTTCCTCTGAATTTAATCCTGCTTTTCTTTTCATGATTTATAATTTTACAGATTATTTTACTGGATTTAAAATTAAAAGAATATCTTCCTTGTTTTACATATATTCTTCTTTTGGTGAAATCAGTCCTTGCTGTGTCCTTCTTTATCCCAGGTACTTCTTCTTTTTTTAAAAAAAGCCTAATGCTTCAGAGGTTTGAAGTAACTGTAGACAAGAATTTCACCAGGGGGTATGTTTGAACTTGATCCAATGCCTCTTGTCTGTATGGATTTAGGTGGTTTGTTTCCCTGGAAATAGTTCTTTGCTAGGGGTTCTATTCCTCCCTCCCTACCTGCTTCTTTTTCTTTGCCGCAGGTTTTATTATAGATGTGGCAAATCGAGTTTTGCAGAGTCAAAAACAACTCAGTTCCACATAGTTGTTTTTATGGGACCACTTACAGGCAGCTGCATACTTTGCAAGGTGATGGATGTCACTGTGTTTTTGTGGCTGCCCTCTTTTCCCCTCTTTCCATCTCTCATTTCAGCTACCTTATAAAAATATGCTTAGAATGGAAAGTGGATAGACAGAAGATTTACTCCCCCCCATCTCTGTTTTTCTTTTTTCCAGTTATAATATTTAAAACAAATTGGCCAAAGATTCAGAAGACCAGGAGGGAAAATGATATCTTTGCCATGCAAAATGTAACTCATTGGTAGAACATAGTGCTGCAAATACTAGCCATTTGCACAGGATAAGACGGCAAAGGGTTTGATTACTGCAACAGTTTTATGTGGGTCTGCCTTTGAAGAGTGTCCAGAAATCTCACCTAGTCCAAAAAGCTGCATACAGATTGTTAAATGGGGCTGGCAAGAAGAACCATACAAGGCTGGCAGAAAGAATCATACAACTCCATTGTGGCAACAGCACCAGTGGTTGCCCAGCTGTTTCTGGACACAGTTCAAAGGGCTAATGGTAATCTATAAAGCACTATATGGTGCAGGACCAGGTCATTTGAAGGACCACATTCTCCCATATGAATCTACCTGAGGTTTGAGATCTTCAGAGGAGGTCCTTGTCACTATTCCACCACTAGGGAAAAAGTAGGATATTCAAGAAAAATGTGGGGCACTACAAAATAAAAGCTAAAAACCCTAAGATGAATCTAAATCCACTCTCCTTAGTGGCAGAATTCAAAGATACAGCCATGTTAGTCTGAAGAATAAGTGTATAGGGAGATCTTGTAGCACCTTTGAAACTAACTAAAGAAAGAGGTTGGCAGCATGAGCTTTTGTAGACTTAAGTCTACTTCCTCAGATACATTTGGACAGACACTTTGAACACATCAGATGCTCCAAATGCATCTAAGGAAGTAGACTCAAATATACAAAAACACATGTTGGCAACTTCTTTCTTCAGTTAGTCTCAAAGTTGCTGCAAGACCATTCTTCTTATTCATGCTCAAAATGGAGGGCATTTTGGAGTTCCTCCTAGACAGAAGGTTGGAATGTAGGACATGTCCTGGAAAAGGAGGCGGTCCGGTCATCCTGCCCACCATCCTCACAGGAGCATCTGGTGGGAACATGGGACTGCAACTTTCCTTACTATCTCTCCATGGACAAATAAAGACCTTTATTTTAGTTCTGCAGACCTTTCAGGGCTGATTGTTCAGGAGGAGAGGGACTTTCAGACTAAATAACAATGCACAGATTTCTTATGTATGTATGTATGTATTTATTTGATTTGTAATCCTGTCTTTCTTCCAATATGGGACCCAAATCAGCTTACCATGTAAGCCAAAGTTTTAAAGAGCATTAAACTATCAAATCCAATTAAGAAATTAATTTAAAAACAATGAAAGCACATTAAACATTAGATATGTAAACCAGCATGGTGGAGGGGTTTGAAGATTGGAGTATGACTCTTCAGAAGAGGGTAGAAATCTTGGTTCATAATCTGAAACAACTCAAAGGCACATAACATCAATAGCCAAAGATCCATATGGAGAGATCTGGGCTTTCAGATAGTTGGACCTAAATATTTTCTGACCCCTAATGTTGTTTAAAGTGACTTGTATTAAGGTTCCAGTTTTCTGATTCTTAATGAAGTTGCCTGAATTGAGTCAGATAATCATGTTGATATCTACCAGTGATTACACATTGCTCTAGTACAGTAAATGGAGCATACAAAGATTGAGTGATGTGCACACATGCATGTGTGAACACAGGCTCTTTGGAGAGGGAACTTTCCTGTTACTTTATGATGCACACTTTTTTTACTATTTTCTTCCCAAGGAGTGTAGTTTGCATGTTTCGGCAGCTGCTCAGGGGTGGAGAAATCGATTGAACAAACCTGCATGCAGGAACCGGAGGCCGTGATGACATAACAACCACCATTTGGTGTGTTTAAAAGCCCTCTTTGCCTTTTCAGCTTGTCTGATTTAAGGAGAATGGCTTCTTAAACAGTGCAAATGATGGCACAATTTATTTGGGATGATGACTTACAAGAATATTGCTCCTACGCCCAGAGGATGACATTTTCAATCACATCTTTGCCTTGCTGGAAGGGGGGGGGGGGAACAATTTTCATATCTTGACATGTTTATCCTTAGAAGGCGCAGGCAATTATCTTACTGTATAAAGAATCACATTGTAGCTTGATGGCTCCAAGCATATTACAGCATTTTGGGGGCACACACTCTTTGGCTTGTGCTTTTTGCAGAAGGCATTCATTGCAGGATTAAATCGTGTTGCTGAAGTTTGGAAAAGTTGCGTGATAACTCCCACAATTTCCTTGACTAATATGGTCACTAGCTATGCTGCCTTTTGGATTCTGGAGAACTAAAAGTTCCCCAAAAGTAACTTCTTTAAGCCGCCTTGTATATATACAGTGTCAAATAGGAAAGCATAGCAACCAGAGGCTGAGTCTCCTTTATCCAGACTTCCAAAATCCAAAATTGTCCACATGGATAGTTGAGATAGTAACACCTTTGCTTTCTGATGGCTCAAGGTAGACAAACTTTATTTCATGTACAAAATTATTTTAAAATATTGAATAAAATTACCTTTAGGCTATGTGTATAAGATGTATATGGAACATAAATGAATTTTATGCTTAGATTTGGTCCCCATCTCCAAGCTATCTCCATATCTACATGCAAATATTACAAAAATCCAAAGCACTTCTGGTCCCAAGCATTTCGAATCAGAGAAACTCAGCATGTACCTGAGACAGTGCCCTGAAACCTGGGAAGCATAATCTTAGCCTTTCCCTTGAAGAACCTGGATTGTGAGTGTTTGTGAACATTTTTAAACTGAACATCTCAATTATCCTTATTTTCCGTGAGCCAGGGCTCATTCATGTTAAGTGTGAGTTACTAAGGCGAGGTGCAGTAAACACCTTTCCACTTCAGACACTGCAGCTGAGCTCTGTTTTGAACTTCAGATAACATGTTGTAGGACAAAGAAAGTGTTCTAATGTATCTTTAATCCAAAGAACAGACGTCCCCCTGACTTTGAAATCCAAGCTATTTAATTTTATAGAGCACATGAATAGAGCACAAAGCAGATAAAGCTTGTGGTGGGTGCGGGAGACATTACCTCTGATCCGCCTTAAGAAAAGAGCAGGAGAGCTAGAAATGTGACTGTAGTTGCCTATACAGTGGTGGAAGAAGGGAATTTATATCCACGAAAGCTCGCCCTAAAATAAAAAGTTAGTCTTAAAGGTGCTACTTCTTTCCTTCCTCCCATTCTTTTTTAATGCTGCAACAGATTAAAATGGCTACCTTTGAAAACTGGATAGGGACACTGTCCCTAGACTTTGCTTTAAACAATATGGCACACCTATAAGACAAAAAGAGACAAAAGCACAGCCCACAACACAAGCTCTTTCTGCCACATAAATTATGAGCCAAAGGCTTGCCTGAATACAAAGGTCTTAGCCTGCAGGCAAAAGGAAAGGAGCAAATATACTCTGTTGAGTTGCATATAGAAAGAAACTTGCCTGGTTTCCCATAAAGAATTGGGAGTACTGAGAAAGAGCATGGTGGAAAGGCTCAGTTTCAAAATATGACAGCCCTAATGCAACTCTGTAATGGGGTTTTCTTGGCAGAATTTGTTCGGAGGGGGTTTGCCTTTGCCTTCCTCTGAGGGTGAGAGCATGTGACTTGCTCAGAGTCATCCAGTGAGTTTCCATTGCCAAGCTGGGATTCGAACCCTGGTCTCCCGAGTTGTAATCCAAAGCTCAAACCACATGGAGCAAAATAGCACAATTATGAAAAAAAGGACACTACTTGGAACATTACGTAGAGAGATCTTATAGCACTTTCTAGACTAACTGAAAGAAAGAAATGAGCAGCATAAGCTTTCCTAGACTTCAGTCTACTTCCTCAGACGCATTCTAGTTCCTCAGTGCATCTGAGGAAGTAGACTGAAGCCTATGAAAACTCATGCTGCCCATTTCCTTCTTTCAGTTAGTCTCAAAGGTGCTACAAGACCTCTATATGTACTGATTCTACAGACTAACATGGCTATATCTTTGAATTTTACTTGGAACATGACACATTATCCGACTCCTAGATTTCTGGATAGACTCCAAATCATTGGTGGTCCAGAACTCCAGTGAGTAACACCTGGTAGATTTTGAAGCTGAGATAATAGCATCATACCCTTAACCATTTCACAGATGAAAACAGGTCCAAAACATCAAAGTGTGGTCAATATGGAAAAGGTTATTAAGGAAGAGGAAGACTCAAGCTAAGACAAACTGCAGCAGTTTGCTTTGGCCTGAGCCTACTGGGAAGTGCAAGTTTCCACTTCCACCTTTCTTCTCTGTCTCTGCTGAGTGAATTGAGCACAACTTTGAACTCTGCTTGCTCCAATTGAAATGAGCTGAGGCTAAATGAGGAACGCGAGAGGAGGAAAGGGAACTGGGACTGCTGAAAATAGTGGGACAACAGAGGATAAATTGGGACGGTCTCCACCAAATCCAAACAGTTGGAGGGTATGCGTCTTGATGTGCGTCTTAAGTGAGAATTACTGGAACATCATGAGAATTGCTGGAAAAGGCAAGAGTGCTAGAAAAGCAGAAAGCAGTAGGGAGGAAGACCACTTTAAGAGGCTTGATCCAGTCAAGGAAGCTTTGGACCTGAGTTTGCAAGATCTAGTAATAGCATCTCATGTACATCTCTCATTCCTGGAGTCACTTGAAATTGAAACCGCTCAATGACATATAACAGCAACAGCAAACCTTTAGTTGTGGCTTCTAGTATGAGAAGATTGTTATTAAACCAGTTTTGACTCTTGGGCAGAGCAGAGGGCTCCTCCAACGCTTACGTTCTTTGCCACCCTCTGATACAGAAACTTGCCTTGTTCATACATCATTGTATTCAGAGCTCCAGTAAGTCCCTGCTTATCTTTTTCTCCTAAGAATACATTTTTATATAGGTGTATTTAGCATTCATTCTCTGCCTCTCTGTGTCTCTCTCCCGCACAACCGTACCACTATCTTAGGACTTTGCTTTCATCAGTACTCACTTTTTATTTCTCCATTACTTGTTCCATTATAAAAAAAAATCTAACACTGCGTTAGTCATTAGTCTTGCTGCATGTTTCAAGGCTGCCAGGAATAACAAATAGAAAGATTTCTTCTAGAAGGCTTTCTTTCTTTACTCTTACGATGATTATTATTATTATTAATATTGATTTCTAAAATGCACCCAGTGCCTTGAAGGTCTGTTGGCACAGTTGTGCAATAAAGCACATAAAAATTAAAGCAGGTGAATGAGGGATAAAAGGATAAAAGAGTTAGATTTTAGGGGGGGGGAACCCAACCTGCAAAAATTGTTTAAAATCTCACAAATACCAGTAAGACAACCTAAAAATGGTGTGACTTGCACTACATCTTAAAAATGTGGTACCCTATAGAGGCTGCATCTGCCCTGCAGAAATAATCCAATTTGACACCATTTTAACTGCATGATCTGAATGCTATGGAATTCTGGGAATTGTACCTTGTTGTGGCAACAGAGCTCTCTGACAGAGAAGTCTAAATGTTTCACAAAACTGCATTTTCCAGAATTCCATAGCATTGAACCTTGTCAGTTAAAGTGGTGTCAAACCGGATTATTTCTGCAACCCGAATGCAGCCAAAGATGCATCTCTGCTTTAGATGATTTTCAGCTACATGGAGTAAGAAACATGTATATAGGAATGTAGTAGCAGCTTTCTCTTTTTGGGGTAGTCCATTCCAGATCTTCCTGATTTTTTTGGTGTAGTTTGAATGTTGGATGAGGGCTATTCAAATCCCCACTTAGCTGTGAAAATCAACACAGTGACTTTGGGCAAATCCCATTTTCTTGGCTTTATGAGAAGGCAAAGGAGACATCTTGCCAAGAAAGCAAGACTTGTGAACTGCCTTGGGCCTGTTTCTTGGAGAAAAGCGGCATAGAAATGAAGCGTGAATAAATAAATATAAGCATGTCCTTATGATAGGGTCATTGAAGGCACTTAAAAACAACTGCAGGATTTACTGTTTTCTTTTCATGAAAATCCCACAGTTCACCAACCAGAGGAAGATACAAAGTTTCTGAGGGGGTTCTGGGAGCTGTAGTCCACAAAAATAACTTTTCCAAGCTCTGCAAAATAGTGACTGGTGGGATGGGTAGAAGGTGAATGTGGAGCTACCAGGAGATTCCTGACGGATTGGTGGTAGATTGTCAAGGTGAGTTTCTGGCTTCCTATTCAGCAACAATGACAAACTACACAGCAACTCTTTGTTTTAAAGTAGATAATCCAAGACTAAAATTTCTGCACGTATTGCATAAAATCTGTGAACGCAGTATGAACATTCATAGAACCTGAGTATACAGCTACAGCTAAGTTATTGCAGGTGAAGGATGGCCACTCTGAACTCTAAAATTATCCAACTGAGAGGTAAGGTCATCAGCCATCAATTAACACTCCCTTTTTATGTATTGGAAATACGAAAAGTTAGTAAGTAATTGACAAGAGACTAACTGTGGTAAAGATCCCCCCCTCCACAAAAATATGCAACTTCACCTGGTTTTATTTTAGCTCTCAGGAGCCAGGAGCCTATACGGTTCTTTTGCAGATTGCCCAATTACTTACCTGACAGTCCTGAACACCTTTCTCCCATCCTTATTCAAGTAATCTAATAGCAGCTCTTGTGAGAACATCCAATCCGAATCCCAGGTCAATTGTGCAGATGAACCCTGATAAAGATACAAGTTGCCCACTAGGAGCCTTGAGACCAAGCAGGCAGTGAATGGATAACAATTCAATTTGATTAGTACTGGCAGAAACCACTGAGACCAAGAATGATATTTCATCTAAAACTGATGTGCCTGAAGCATAGCACTTAAATTATTCTGCCTAGGAAGAAAAGATGGTCCATCTTTAAAAGGATCCAGGCTTTCCAACCAATTTTTAACCCTGCTTAATCCCAATCCACATTGTTCTTATCTGGGGCTGTTTCTTGACTAAGCTATGATCGATCCCATATGACAATTATCCCTTCATTGGCACTTTAGTCCCAACCAAGATTGTACTGTATTTCCAAATCTTGGGCTTGATGTTGAATTTAAGTACAGGAATATATCCAGTGGAAAAAAACCATGGAAAAGAATGCATTCCAGTATGTGCCCAAAGCAAAAGCCACTCCGTCATTCCATGCTGAATGTCTTTGAGTCTCACTTGTATGGAGCCAGATCAGTCTGGGCAAGCTATAGAGCTTAGACAAGTTACATTTTGGAAGGTACCCCGGTGGTCATTTAGCCCAACTCACAGCAAGTCCAGGAAGCCACAGCTAAAGCATCCCTGACAGGTGGCCATCCAACCTCTGTTTAAAAGTCGCCTTCCAACTGCATCTACACTGCAGAATTAATGCAGTTTGACACTGCTTTAACTGCGAAGGCTCAATGCTGTGGAATTTGGGGAGTTGCTTAGGGAGAAATTTAGTGTTCTCTATCAGAGTGATCTGTTTTCAAGGTAGGCCCCACCATTGATGTCCTTCCCTCCCTTCTTTTTTCTTTCATTATTTTTTATGGGGGTCTGTCATTCTATCCTTTGTAGTCCATGCTGAAATTTCAAGCCCATCTGCTCCTGGTGAACTTTGTTTAGATCTGTCCTTTTCCGTCTCCTTTTGGTGGATTAATTATGGCTTCCATAGTGCCTATACGCTTAAAAGCACTAGATCTCATCTGATCTTGGAAGCTAAGTAGGGTCAGCCCTGTTTGGGAGACCGCCAATGAATTGCAGGCACTGAAGGCTATATTTCAGAGGAAGGAAGTGGCAAAAGCACTTCTGAGGATTCCTTGCATAAGAAACCCTACGAAATTAATGAGGTTGCCATAAGTCAACAGGCGACTCGAAGGCACAGACTCACGCACAATGGGTTCCATCTAACTTCAGAGTTCAACCAACCAAACCTTCCTGATGCCTGAGGGCACCTGGAAGTTATATGGTAGGTTTTAAAGAATGCTTTTGAAGACAAATGAGTCTTGGCTTAGCTGGGAGATTTTGCTTGGCTGTGTCTGAATTCAGCAGGTTAACACTAGACAAGAGGAAGGTTGGGAGGATAGCTTGGTTGGCTGGTTTAGAGGGGAGGGAGGAGAAGGATGCTGAAACAAGATCACACACTAGTTCAGGGAGTGTAAATTAGAATGTATTTTAAAACCTGGTTTAATTGTTATCGATCTCTATTCTCAAGGTATCCTGGGGGTTATAATTCTTTCAAGACATGGGAGGTGCATTTCAAATACTTTTGGAGCAACTTCAGAAGATTGCAGTCTATAGCAACAGAGAGCCATTAAGCTGCTCTCAAGCTGGTTTACCTTTGCCATGTAGAGTTGATGCAGAAGGGATGAAGAGGAGAAGTTATTTGAGTTCAAGGTGGCAATAGTTTCTTCTCTCCTCCTAGTAGTGTGTGTCAGGTTGTTGTGTTTGAGCCCACACTGGTAACATAATGTATGTAATGTGCATTTCCCTTATTGCCTGTCATGGCCAGCCAAGATCAGCTCTCGGAGGATGAGGAGGAGGATGAGCTTCCTCCAGAGCAAGGGCTGATTGAGGCAACACCAGGTGCTGTTCCTGCCCTGCCAGGTCCCAGCTGTGATCCTCCAACCCCAGAGGAGGAGGTTCAACCAGGTCCTAGTGCCGAAGAGAGACCTTCTATGGTACCACTGCCTAGTGGGGACTCTGGGGACGAAGCTTGCATGCAGGTGCCTTCTTTCAAAGAGAGAAGAGCTGAGAGTGCTTGCAGGCGCAGATCACAGAGAATTGCCGAGAGGCAATTAGCCAACCAGCCTCAGGTGGCACGAGGGAGAGTTTCCCTTACTTAAGTGGGAGAGAGACTAATGCTGGTTGCTAGAGTTTATTGCATGATCGCTGCTAGCACTAGCTTCTAGTATCTGGATTCTTTGTTACCTTGACCTTGGACTGGACTTTGTTATCTCTTGGCTGTTTTGACCTTGGACTGTTTGACCAACGCTGTTTCTCGGTATCCTGACTTCGGCTTGACTCTTGGAACGTTTGGACTTCTGGAATTCTGAACTCAGCTTGTTTTCTCGGACTGCTCTCAGACTGGTTCCTTGCAAGGTCTGCTTTACTTTCATTTCCACTGTGCTAAGGCTCTGTTATCAGCTACTGTCAAGTGTCTGCTGGCAGCATTCCCGGACATTGCCACATAAACATGGCCATTGACAAATGCATACAGTTGCAGTGTAGAAACTATGAATCAAACATTTTATTTATGCCCCATCTTTTCCTATAATTGTGACCTATCATCATAAGGCCTGTTCAAAACCATTGAGTACCTGGTGTTGCTATTGTTGACAACAGTACTACTAGTCCCATCAATAGTAGTTGGATGCTGATAAAATGATCCTTCTGCTATGACATCCACAGAAGTAACTTCTGGATGCCATTTCCTCCTTTATTCCACATTTGCGTATTGGCTTAACAGCATAACATAAGAGCACTGCAAAACTGGACCAAGTTCATCTGATACAATATCCCCTTTCTCGTGATGACCAAGGGGTATCCACACTACAGAATTAAAGCAGTTTGATACTACTTCCACGACTCTGTCCTGTAGAATCCTGAGATATAAACTTATGGCGCTGCATAAATAAACAACAACAATAATAATATTGTTTAGTGAGGCACTAGAGCTTTCTGGCAGACCAGGCTGAATACTTCACCAAACTACAAATCTTAGGATTTTGAAGGATAGCGTCATGGAAGTTAAAGTTGTGTCAAATTGCTTTTAATTCTGCAATGCAGATACAACCCAACTCTGCACCCATTTTTGATGTTGTTATGGTTGTGTGCATTCAAGTCATTTTTGACTTATGGTGGCCCTAAGGCAACTTTATCATGAAATTTTCTTGGACAGATTTGTTCAGAGGTTTGTCATCTAATTTGGTTAGTTTCTTAAGCAACGGTTCTTCCCACTCTGTTTTCAGACCCATGTTTCCATTTTGAAGTCCCACCCAAAGACTCCATTCAGCTTCTCAGACCTCTCCCTGCCCTCCTGCTGCAATCCCCTTTCCATCTAAAAACTGACCTCCTCCCTGGCTGGTTTTCTGTAGCAAAGCAATTAAAGAAGGCTAAATGGTTTGGTCTTTCTAGCAATGCACCCCTTGCCTTCTCCCCCCCTCCTCCCGTTTGCCTTCTCAGATTACATTTCCTTGTCCAAACTGGTACCCTTCTTCTTCTTTTGCCCTCTTTAAAGGGAACTGGAAAGCTGTTTGTAGCCGCCTTATCGAGTTGTTGGGGCTCATTAACCCGGCCGGTTCATTAAGCGCACTTGGACTTAGTTCCAACAGAGAGTTGTGCACATTTTTTCACTGTGCTTCTTCCAAAATCACCCCACTGGGCAAGAGAGCAGCTTTCCACACCCAGATAATTGGACCTTTGGAAATTAGCTCTTGAAATTAAACCCCAAGGTCTGCTTTAAATACTCCCCTCCTACTGCAAAAAGCAGAAACATCTCATTCCCTCTTTGCAACTGGTTATTTTCCAGAATTGCATCACATACCTTCCAACACCTTTTGTGTTGTCATTTTTTTTCTGTTTACACTTGCCCTCTCTCTCTTGACCCGAGCAAGAAAAAGTCTGCAGTAATAAATTACTAATAATGGAAGTTGGTAAAAGCTTCCAGGAACAAAGCAAAGAGAAGGGCTTCATGCATGGAGCTAAGGGGAATATCAAGGTGGATTTAATTTGTGATCCAGCTTCATCCATAGTTCATTTGAGGACCATAAGTACTTTAGTACCCCAGGAGAGCAAGGTGATAAATTTCACCGAGGAGGGTTCTGGTTATTGCTCAACATCCATCATCCGTAACCAGCTCACACCAGGTGGCCATTGGCACAGCTGTTCCATGCTTCCCTCATTGGTTTCTGGAGGGGCTTTGTCCTCCCTTCTCTGTGTCACAAACTTTTCATTTAATTAAAGGGTTGCATCGAATGAAGCTCCTTTGAATATGGCAAGGCTGTGAAGTGCTGGCAGACAGGCAGGAGGCAAAATGAAGAACAGGATTCAGGGGAAGGTGTCGAGGGAGAAAATCTGGTTATCGGTTGAAGTGCTGACACAGTGCTGGGTGGACTCTGGCTCAATATAACCCAGGTTCTACCCTGAACAAGCAACTAAACCAACATTATACAGATGATTATGATGATGATGATGATGACAATGATGATGATTACTTGCTCACCACTCCCCATGGATTGAGACAGGGAAAAACAACACATCAACAATGAAATAACATCTGTTAAAACACATTAATCAAAACATGTAACAGTTTAAAAGGACAAATAAGACATACACCTTTTAAAATAATCCACATTTCAAGTTCAACAACAAAGGACTATGAGATACATAGAAATTCACTGATAAGGAGAAAGCTCTGTTCCCAAACAATGTAGGTCAAACTTGTTCCTTGTTTCTTATTTCAGTGTTCTAGGTGTGATTGTATCAGCAGAATATATCATGATGCTTTGAAATGGGGCTCAGAATGTTTGGCGCATGTTTAAATTAACTTGAAGTAGCTAGGAATTTGCAACATATTCTATAGGGATAGCATTCAGACATAGCTGTGTTAGTCTGGAATATCACTACGCAAAGAGTTCTTGTAGCACCCTTGAGACTATGTGCAAAAGAAGTTGTAGCATGAGCTTTTGCAGGCTTGGTCTATGTGTGTGTAGGAGTCTCCTTTTCCAGATTGCTCTTTCTCCCAAGAAAGAATGCCCAAAGGTCATTGTGTTTGGATATTTGTTTGGAGAGAAGTGACAACTTGTGAACGCTTTTTAATAGATGAGCATTAGAAAGAGAGAGAGAGAGAGAGAATAAACAAGCAAGCAGCACTGTTTCAGGTGACACCTGGATCCCATAAAATTGGCGCAGATTTAATAAAAGACTGAAAATACTACACAGATAGAAATACAATTGCACACATGCACACAGAGAGGCTCAAGTCCTGTTGCTGTCTTACTCAGGTGTAACTTCCCTTATGAAGGCAGTTGGATATTTATGTCTGTTGCAGAACATCTGCATTCAGTTCAAGGTTGCAGGTGTGAATTTGTGTGTGAGGTGTCATTGCTCATGCAAACACGCATGGGACATGGATGTGTATTGTGAACATTTTCAGATTGCATCCAGGTGTGCATGCACATTTGACGAGGCATTTGTTTGCACATTTGGTGCCTTAGTTGAGTTCTGCAACATATCTATTCAACACAAGGGTTGTGTAGCACAGCTGATAACATTAGACATCAACTGTCTTTTTGCTTATCCCAAGAAAGTCCTTACGAACTTGTGTATGTTTTATTCTGTGGCTTTTTACTGCTAAGTATGAAATATAGGTCTGAATGGAAAAAAGAACAAAAAAACTCAGTCATCTGCTTCAGTGTTGCAGCTGTGCCTTCACCTATATCCATCCCATATATTTGTAAATAAGTGCTAATACTGCAAAAACACCATAAGCTTCCAATAATCTCCTTCCAAAGGAAGCTAAACATGGGTAAGCACTATTCCCCCAACAACATGTTGCTGTTCAGAGCAGTGGGTGAGCTGAGCAGCTGCTACTGGATCAAGTCACCATGAGTGCATGAAGCTGCCTTACAGTGAGTCAGACAGTTGGTCCGTCTTGCTCAGTCTTAGCTACACACCAATTGGTAGCAGTTCTCTAGGGTTTGAGGAAGAGGTCTTTCCCATCCTCCACTGGAGATTCCTGGGTTTAAAACCTGTGACCTTTTGCCCACAAAGCATGCAAACTGAACTACCATGGCTCTTTCTTGTAAGATCTCTTGAGTAGAGGGGTATATCCACAATGCAAAATTGGAGCAGTTTGACACCACTTTAACTGTCACGGCTCCGTCATGTGGAATCCAAGGGAATGCAAACACATCAAATAAAAGAGTTCTAAGTGTGAATGATTTTCAGTATCTCCCAATCTGCAATGCTAGAAATTGGGGGACTGAAGGAAAATTTCATAAGGGGATACTTATTTGGGGAGCTATGAACTCAGTATCCCCCCTTTTTTCCTCAAGTAAACTATTTTGATGTTTTCCCCACACATTTTGGTCTGACATCCTTGCATAGGTCTTCTTTAGCCACCAAACAACAACCTCTTGAACCCAACACATAGAAACACCCTCAATTTGGGGGGGAATGTCAAAACCTATTGCAGTGGCATGAAAGCCGTGGTCTTCCTTATGTTGTAGATCTGCAACTACAACCAGCCTCAATTGCCGTGAGACAAGGGCGATAGGAGTTGCAGTCCACCAACATCTAGAGTGCAACACCTCATCGTATTGTGACAAAATCTTGCTGTGCTTTTTCTTCTGGTTCTTAAGCTGAGCTCTCTCTAATTTGTTCCTTTTGAAGGAAGGGGGTCTGTACTGCAGAAACCAGCCTTTTGTTGTCTTTTAAAAACTGAAGAGAAGGAACCATCAGTCACTCGGAAGAGTTGCGAGTGGATGTTTCCTTAATTAGAAGAACGTGTGTATAATATTGGAAATGCAGGTGTTCCCAGGAATTCAGTTGATGTGCTGGGACTTGATTTGATGTGCTAATTTCTTTTTTTTAAAAATGCCTTTGCCATGCTTTGCTCTGTGGGTAGAACCAGAGTCATCCTTGTTAAAGCAGCCAGAAGCCTCTCATTAGTGGGGGAAATGCATTCAAGTGGAAGAGAATAATCAAGCCGACCCTGGCTGTGTGTGTATATGTGTTTCCGATTGTGTGGTGCGTGTGCGAGTCAAATCCAACAGTAGGGGAGAGTGAAGACATTTTGGCCTCTTGGCTCCATGACTGTGTATTATTCCTGCCTACTGCAAGAATAGCTCTCAGCTTTCTTTTCCCAGCTTGCTGTGGTTGTTTGTTAACAAATGGTGTTTGCTCCTAGAATGTAACCAAAGCCACCATTACAGAGTCATAGCATCATACAGTTCAAAGGGGGCTCATGGGCCATCAGGTTCAACACCAGGTTCAATGCAGTCTATGCAGACCCTGTTAGAAAAATGTTCTTTAAAACAATGGATAAAAATATTTTGTATGGCTGACATGGCTGAGATGGTTAAGTCACAGCACTTGACACGATGCCAACACTTTCAATGGGGATTGCATCATGTTAAGTGGCAACAGGTGATAAGCATTAAGTAACTCTATATAACTGCGCTGAGACTCAATGCTTGTGTGGGTTGAAGATGGTTGGTTGGTGAGAACTGATGGCTGAAGCTGGTCGAATTGTTATACTGCAGACATTGAATGTTGAGAGGCGTTGTGAGGTGAGTTTGTACATATTTGTAAATGTTATTAGTGCAACTTATGATGAAGAATATCCAAGGACTTGGATGAATATTGATAGCATCTGTAAGTTTATTCAAGTGGTCAGTGCATTGCCAATACTTAAACTGAACTGATGATTCCATACTCTGCTACTGTTACCTACTTCTGCTGGTGTTTACTTCAGACAGTGTTGTAAGTTGGTATCTCTGGTGGGCCAAGGCTTTGTTTTTGTTACTGTACCTCAAGCAGGACAGAAGAGAGCCAACAGACTCTTTGGCTAGAGCATCCCCAGCCGCCTCATTTTGAAGATGTTCAGAGGAGAAGACCCTACCACCTCTGCAGGCAATGGGTTCCATTGCTAAACCACTCCTCATTTGTGACTTTGACTTTTGCAGCTTTGATTATTCACCAATTTGATTAATATGCTATTTTGAGTAATCTCTAGGTCTTCCATTGCAACTTGAAGGTGAACATCTGCTAGACGTTTCACTGGAGGACCTAGAGATTCCTAGAGAGAAAATTTCTCTAGTCATTTGTAGGTCCTCCAGTGCAATTCTATGGTCAGCCTCTGACAGAGTTATGCTGGAAGATTGAGAGTTTTCTTTGTTGTTGTTATTGTTGTTGTGTACCTTCACATTGTTTCTTACTTATGGCTGCCCTAAGATGAACCTATCATGGGTTTTTCTTGGCAGGTTTCCTCAGAAAGGGTTTGCCATTGGCATCCTCTGAGGATGGGAGATTGTGACTTGTCCAGGGTCATCCAATGTGTTTACATAGCAGAGCCGAGATTTCCAGAGTCGTAGCCCAGTGTTCAAACCATTACACCATGCTGCCTCTCAAAGATTTCTAGACAGATCATATTAATCAAATCCAGGAATAATGAAATTCACAAAATTCAAAGCTGCAAATGTGGAGGGCTGGCGGCAATTATAAATTTGCTAGTTGTTTATGTCACAACGATTTCCATTGCATTCAGTGATATATGGGAATTACGATTTAAGAGCAACAAGAAGACATTTTTTTACTAAGGATTCTGTATAGTATAGTATGGGAGGAGGTCAATTGGGGAAGGTGACACCATAAATTACCACACTGGGTGACACCAACCCTAGTGACGCCACTCTTGGAAGTTGTGTAGACTCCTTTCTGTTACTTTTGCTTTTCTAATTGGAGTACTACTAGCAACTGAGAGCCCCTGCTTGAGTCGGCCTGCCTTCTTGCTGCTAGAACTTCAGATGTAGGGCTAATAAAAAGAGCAAGGACTGTGTATTTTTCTCTCCAAAAGGCCACTTCCCTTCCTCTCCTGCTCCCCAGTCATTGCCTTTATAAAATGCACTAAGGGAAACGGACTCTCTTATTTGGGATGCTGCTGTTTTTATTTTGGATGTGAGCTAACAAGGAACATATTGAAAGGAATGAAAGAACATGGAGCCATGGGGAGTAGTTAGTCAATGAATGCAAAAGGACAAAAGCCTTTAGCGGTGACAGGAGGAAGTTCTTTATGAGAACTGTGAATGGAGGGAGAAGCTGCAAATAGATTCGGCATGGCCAGGAGGGTACAGGCAGATAACAGAATGCAATTCTGCTGGGTTTTCGTTTGGGGAGGAGGGGGAGTGAATCCATTTTATAGGTGGTTTATTGTTGCTTTCTACAGCCATTGAGGGGATTGTGTCCTCTCCCTCTTTGTTGGATGAGTCTGGCAAGCAAGAAATAGATAGTGATGGGTGGTTAAAATATATATGCAATTCTTAGCACACATCTGCCAGAATGCATAGTGTTTATGCATTCTGGCTAGCAGAAGCAGCAATGGGATTGTGTGATGATCTTGGCTAAAAGCACATGCTTATTTATTTATTTTTACTGTGTTGGAGTCGAAGTATGAGAACTGAGAGCAAATGGACTGGTTTACAACTCTGTATGTACCATCTGATTATTTTGTGGTCTGTGGCAGCTAACTCTGTGAATGATCTCCTCCTCTGGGGAATGCATTGCGTGTTTTGAGCTGAAACAAAAGTTGTTTTAGTGGTTTAACCTCTATGATGGCCCATTCAATCATGCAGGGAATTACCAGACCCACGTCTATTTCTGAGTCTTATCTCCCTCATGTCACATGCATGTTCCTTCTTTCATGAAGCTCAGGTTAACATACATGAGTTTATTTGATTCACTCAACAACCCAGTGAGGCAGGCTAATGTCAAGACCTTTGGACAAGTCCTGGTGTATATGAAAATGTTATGTATACTTTTATTTTATGGGTTTGTTTAACAGATTGTTTTAACTGCCATATGTTTAATTGTCATTTTAAGAGGGGAGGGAAGATAGGGCTATTCCATAGTGTATTGTTGGAATTTTAAACTGTAAGCCACTTTGGTTGCTTTTGTAACAGAGAAGCCGGATAGGCGTGGGATTGTTTGTCTTTCTCCAGTTTGCATTGCGATTATTCCTAGAATAGTGCTTTTAGGAAAAAGTTTTTTAATGCTAATGGTTCTTTTTTCTCTTTCTTCCTGGCATGCCTCACATTTTCTATATATTTCTGTTCTTCTTCTTTCTCTCTAGAGCCCATATTGCTGTAGGGATGGATTGGTTGTTACTAAATTCCATATATCTGGCTGTACAATCTTTTGCTCCTCTCTTGCCTTCTTTCTCTTCTCTCTGGATCATTCTTTTAAGGGCAGCAGCAATTTCTATGTTTTAAAAATGTTCCTAAAGCATAGGGTGTGTATCTTGCTGTTAGAGGGACACAAACCCTTCAGTCTTTGGCATAAAAGTGGGCCCTCAGTATCTCAGTTATCTCTGCTATCAGGCTGGTGCCATCCAGGAAAAAAGTATTAAGCTGTCATAGTTAATAACCATTGTTGGATCCATCTTTCATGCATGATGGTGCAAACCTCCAAGGACCCAGTTACCATTCAGGACTTTACGATCAGACCTGGCACCCAATCCCAAGGTTGTTGGAAAGAGAAGCCTCCTACGCTTATCTTTCTATCGTGTTTTCAAAGACCTGGCTAGCACCAACTCCTCCTCTTCCCCTCTTTGGCTGGCTGGCTTGACTGTATTTATGCACTACCTTTCTGCCAGTGCACTCAAAAATGATTACCGTTTAAGAGAGATGACTTGCAATGCAGTCTCTGTGATGCAAAAAGGCAGAAGGGTGGTGGTGGTGAGGAAGGAACAATAAAATAAGTAAATCCAGGCACCCAAGCTTGCAAAAGGTTGCAGGCCTCTTTGAATGACCCATGCCCTGCCTTTCCTAATATGAGGCCCATTGGGAAAGTCTGTTGGGGGCAAGCTGGTCAGTAATCTGGAGAAGGTAGCAAGAGCAAAGGATTGGCTGGCGGGGATTGTGTGCTGAATTTAGGAGGTCACAAACCCAAGTCAGAGAAAAAGAGATGTTGGAGATGAATCCCTTCAGCACTCTGGACAGGTCTCAGGAAAGAGACTTCTACTTAGAAGAGCTGGTTGCCACCTGAGAGGCAAAGTGACACTTGGTTCAGGGCCAGCCCTTCCATTAGGCAAAGTGAAGCCACTACCTTAAATGTCAGAAGCTGGGGATGTGGCAGCTCTAGATGCTCCATCCATAACCTTTCCTCCTCATTCTCCTGGGCATTCCCCTCCCCTATGGACAGAACTGCTTGTTACACAGCCTGTCCAGTACTCTCTAAACTAGCTGGTACCCTCAAAGGAAGAGCGGAAGATACTGTAAGTAAGAGTCTGTTATCAATCCAGCTTGCACAAGCTTACATGTGTGTAAGCAAGCCATGCTCTGTTGCTCTGCTTCAGGCTGCAGAATGTCTAGGCGTTTGAGGTCCTTCCACACTGCACCACTGTGATGCTATGCTTCCACTTTAACTGAGATGGTGGCATCCTGGGATTGAAGTTTGGTGGGGCACAAGAGCTCTGTGGCTGAGAATTCTAAATCCCATCCCTTAACTATAAATCCTAGGATGCCATAGGATGGTGCCATGGGGGTTCAAGTAGTCTCAAAGCATTATACTGTAATTGTGTAGAGTGAAAGGGCTTCTGATGTTGAGGTGAACATGCTTAATGTGGCTGCTTTAATTTAAGAGGGGGGGAAAAACAATTGTATGGCCCCCAATCCAGAACAAGAATCCGGATTGTATGGAAGCAGTAGGGAAAGCATGCTAGTTTTCTGCTCAATATTGTCTCTTACCTGGCTGTTCTGTTTCTACTCCTGAAGAGAATACTTGTCATTGCAAACAGTGCTGTCCCATGCAAAAATCATCCACAGAATTGAGCAGGCATTTTCAAATATGGGATTAATGTCATGTGAAGTTTGGGCCTTCAGGCTCAGCGACAGTTTGTGCAGTTTTCCCCCTTGATTCCATTGGGAACAGTTAGCCCTGTGGGTCAATAGTTATGAGAAGGGAGGCTGATGAAGGGCTTCTTCCCAGCACACTTTTCCTTCTGGTGCCGCTGAAGAGAATAGCTCTCATACCTTCATTTGAACCCATGTAATGTCCCAGACCCTCTTGCATTGCAAAAGCTCAGCTCCAGGAGATCTGAAGTGGCAGTGATGAGAAGACCAACTGCGAGCACAGACTGAGGTCATTCTTTTTCAAAAGGAGGCCTCTCTTTAGCTGTCAAATCAGCAGGGTATTCAGGCAGAAATGTAGCAGTTCCAGATCCCTCCCTCTGCTTGCCGCTACAGTCTACGAATAAGAGACATTTGGAAAATTAAATATTTCTGTCAAGTGCATGATAAATCTTGGCTCTTTAGGAAGGTGAGAAATTAAAATTGCAAAACAGTCACATAGGAAATGAGCCAAAGTGTGTGGCTGGGTTGGCAAGGTCTCTCTGAGCTTTCCTAGTGACTCTTGGAGAGAAGGAACTGGATACAAAGCCAAATTTTCCCACAGTCAGGAAAGGCAGAGGATCCTAACAGGCTGCAGTTCTGGGTTGGAAAGGAGGAGGGATCTAATGGGGCATAAAAGGGATGGCAGTGGGCCCTCTCCATGGAAGTTCAAGCCAGACTGCCTCTATTTTTAGTCCTCTTTCCATGGTACATCCGAGCGCTTCTGGAATTGGCTTCCATGTACTCAACAGAATGCCTGTTTATCATCTGCTCAACTCCAAATGAAGCAAGGATGTGGACTGAGGTGGAAGGCACATTGCACTCTTGTTAGCAAACGAACAAGAGATGAAGGAGGACTAAAAATTATGCCATTTGTTCCAGATGAAGCAGATGGGATTTGGGGAAGAAGGAGGCATTGGAGAGCATTCTTGGAGCAATTCCTTACTTGTTGACAAGAATGGCGGGATGAGCTATAACTATGACTCAAAAGAAAGCTCCATAAGAAACTAGGTAGTATAGGAATTTATAAATAGACTTTCTTGCAGCTTTGGTGCAGAGTGCATACTTCCCATGCTGAAAGTGGTTGCTATTTGCTATCAAGTCAGCTTTGATTTATAGTGACCCATGAAACCCACTGGGTGACTTTGGGAACGTGACATTCCTTCAGCCTCAGGGGAAGACAATGGCAAACATCCTCTGCACAAATCTTGCCAAGAAAACCCCATGATAGTTGACATTAGGATCACCATAAGTCAGAAACAACTTGGTGGTACACAACACTTAATGAGAGACCAACAAGATCTCTGGTCATCTACTGCCCTACTCAGATCTTGCAGATTCAAGGCTGTGGCTTCCTTGATTTAATCAATCCATCACTAGTGCTGCCTCTCTCTTTTCTTAATGCCTTCCACTTTGCCATGCATTAGTATGTAGAGGGATCTTGTAGCACATTTGAGACTAACTAAAAGAAAGAAATGAACAACATGAACTTTCATAAACTTAAGTCTACTTCTTCAGATGCATTTCGAGACCTTTGACTCCTTACTAAGTGCTCTTCAGCTACAGCATCCTCAGCATGTTGATGTCCAGCCTCTTTTTAAAGGCATCCAGAGAAGGAGACCCCACCACCTCTCTAGACAATTGATTCCATCGCCAGACCACTCTTACCACTGAGAAGTTCTTTCTACTGAGCTATCAAAATCCACCCCCCTATAACTTCAGACCATTAGACCAGGTCCTACCTTCTGGGGCAGCAGAGACCAAACCTGCCCCTTACTATGACAGAGTGAAATTATGTCACGTCGCCCTGGCACTTGCTACCTCTTCCTTAAAAGATTCCTCTGCAAGCGGATGGCCTTCCCTTCCCCGAGACACCCCCCTTCCCAATAAGGTTGACCCCAGAAGACCAGTTGCCCTTGTTACTCTAGCAACAGGCCTGCAATCAGAGAGCACCAAGCCACTGAATTCAGCTCCTTGTTTCTTGGAAAATGCTCTCATTGAAGAGGATGCTGAGTGAACCCTTCTGCCTTTATTCCTCTGAATGACACTGACATCCATTTGTATAGTTATTAGTGAGAAGGAGCGAGGGCTGAGACGAGCTGCAGATGAAAGGGAGTGACGTGCCTTGGCTCATGCTAATCAACGAGGGCTGGCATTGATGCTGTCCAGCCTAAGGTTAGCCATCCCAGTTGGCATTGTTGTTTGTTGTTGTTGTGTGCCTTCAAGTCGTTTCCAACTTGTGATGACCCTAAGGCAAGCCTGTTCATGCTGTCGTCTTAGAAAGTTTCTTCAGAGTGGGTTTGCCATTGCCATCCTCTGAAGCTGGGAGAATGTGACTTGCCCAAGGTCACCCAATGGGTTTCCGTGGCCAAGCTGGAATTCAACCCCTGGTCTCCCAATGTCTTATTTCAATACTTGAACCACTACACCATGGCTAGTATCTGACTCTTCAAACTGCTTGGTAGCCAACACTGGAAGTTAAAAATGCAATAGGCACTGTTTGAGTTCCATCTTTTGGGTACCATCCTTTCTCAGTCTTTGATGGATTGGGTTTTGTCCTGATTATGCACTCATGTCCATGACCAAAGAGGCAACCTTCTTAAAACAGAATTTGGGAATCTTCTTTCTGTCACTAAGACGAGCATGAGACATGATGGTGTAGAGCAGGGATGAGTAATTTTTTTGGAAAAGAGTTAGACATCAGGAATGTAGATGTACTCCTAGTTTGTGCAGTCTTCCTCATTAATAACTTCAGCAATCTTGAGCACACTGTGATGTTGCTTGGTCACATGCATCTCAGTTTTAAACTGTGCAACATTGGAGGGTATGGAATTGTTCCACTCAAGGTAGGATCATTTGCTTCTGGGTGCACCTTGGCTGGTGTGACTTATTCCCAGAACTACGGTTTCAAATAGTTCCCTGGATAGAGAGAGATAGTCTCAAGCCTTGGACTTGCCCTGGACTATTAGGTTGGTCATTCGCTCCTTCTGGAAAAGAAGGACCATAAACCTCTCTCTTTAAAAGTCATTCAGCAATATAATCAATTGGGGCATCCTTCTTTGGATGTCTTCAACGAATGGGGATGCTTTAATTGGAGATCCTGCACTGAACAGTGAGTTGGATTTGATGGCCTATGAGACCCCTTCCAACTGTGATACTGTGCTGTTAGGGTTGAATCATTCCCCTAACACAGTATTTCCCAAACTTTAGTTGTCCAGATGTTTTGAACATCAGCTTCCAGAATCCCTGACTTTCAGCTAAGTAGGCTGAGGTTTCTGGGAGTTGAAGTCCAAAACCCTTGAGGACTAAAGTTTGGGAATCACTGCCATAGCAAGGTCTTTCTGATTATAGTGCATGTCGGTGCATTCTTTGGGCCTGTCCCTCTTGACTCTGACTTCCTGGCTAAGAGCTCTCCCTGGCTCCCATTCCCTGCCAGTTTTGAGCATCACTTGTTGGCTTCGACAGACTGAAGAAATACGAGTCCACAAATTTATGCAGGATTTTGTTTTGTTTTGTTTATCTATTCCACTTATGAGTTGCCCTGAAGCTTACACAGCTGAGGGCAACATTGATAATTTATTAACTTAAAAAGAAAACAGAAATTGCATTTTCGAGGCTTTAGCTGAATAACCAGTTCATTACATTTGAACGTAGTTTTTAAAAAGGAACAAATATGGTTGATTGGTTTCAAGACAATGCACAGCTATGTTAGGCATAATCTTAGTGGCATTATTCAAGTCCAATGTGGCTTGGCTCCAGGTTATCTGGAAGACTGTTTTTATCGCATTTGAACCTACCCATATATACAGGTCTTCTGAAGAGGGGCTTCTTTCCATCCCGCCATCCTCAAAGGTACATCCTAGTGGGAATAATCTATTAGTGTATTTTATCTGAATGGCATCTTCTGTGCAACTGATACTCGATATATCCTTAATGATCTCACCAAGGTCTGACCTTTGTAGTGTTGGTTTTGCAGTATCACCAGGGCCTGTTGCAGTGACATGACAATGGAAATGACTTTCTCCTACTCTACCTGATCAGTGTTTGCTTTTGTTGTTGCATGTCTTCAAGTCATTTCTGATTACTACCTTAATGTAAATTGAGCAATGAAGACCAGAGTTCAGGAAGTTTTAAAAACCAGAGGAGGAAGATGTACAGAGTTGAATAAGGCTGTTACATATTTTGAAAGCGGGATTAAGAACCAGGCTCCAAATGTATCACTTGCAAATGCCATTGTGCAAGTGGGAGATGGTATTAAGTGGAATATCCGTTCTGTCCAGAAAGTAAATTTGGTTGTTTTGATTTGCATTCATACTGGAACCGAAAGGCATCCTAAATGTCTGAGCTGCACAATGCTCTTACTCTATTAATGACCAAGGAAACTGTGCCTTGGACTGAGAGGTCTCATGTAAGCCTCTCTGAGCGCCCATCAGTCAGCTCAAAATGTCCGTGAAATGAGCTGAAATGCAAATACAGGAAATCTAACATGGACATGTGGCTTGCAAAAACAGTCTCTCCATAACATAAGAGGCACAAAAGAGCAGCAACCCCAAAGCCTTCAGAGGTCTGCAGAAGATACAACCCTTCCTCACTTCATCATGGTGGGATTTTTTTTTTTAAAGTATTGCAAAACACCTTCTCTCTGTCTCTTTGTTTTGTCAGCTGAAATTGGCAGCAAAGGTCTCTGTGGCACTTGGGATGTGCCGCTGCCGCCACAGCGATGGGATTGTGGGAAGCTGCCCAGAATAATAATTGGGTCTCTCCCTCCCTCTCTCTTTCCCCCTCGCCTTCTCAGACCTTTTTAAAGAGATGAAGCCAACAGGTTATTGTACCAAGTCATTAACAGGACGGATGGAGGCAGCAGAATCTGCAAATGTGGGTGGAAATGTAAAGGATATATGTGTGTGGTTAAAGAGCCAGCATGATGTAGTGATGGACTAGGACTGCAGGAGATCAGGGTTCGAATCCCCACCTCCTATTATTGTTATTTCTATCCGCTTTTCCCCCCAGTTCAGGACAAAGCGGCTTCCACAGACTAAAAGCACATGGTTAAAAACCTGCCAGATAACAAAAGTTAAAATAAGATTAAAGAATCAAAAGAATGGAACCAGATTTTTTAAAATATATAGATAATATATATATATATTAACATGGAAATGCACACACCCCAGCACAAAGATGGGTCTTTTATAGTCAGAAACAATTTGAAAGTGCACAACAATAATAAAATCAGAAAGGACAGGAACACACAATCTGGGATTTTCCTATCAGTCTGGACATTGGTTGCTTTCTGCCATTGAGGTACTTCTGTCTTGGCCAGTGTAACACATGGATATATATATATATATATATATATATATATATATATATATCCACATCCACATCCACATCCACATCCCCTGTGATATAAGCAAAGGAGAAGTGGCATTCCCCATTTTTCAATAGACTGGCAGCACTTGGAGGAAATTGAGATTTCTGTTGCTGGGGAGTCAATGGAATCCAATGTGTATTTATTTTATTTTATTTATATTCTGCGTGATGTTCTTCAGCTGTGGGTATTTGAATAGAACACACTTCATTCTGAGCACAGGAATGGTCCTTCAAATGTGAGGAGTTTTAGAATTCTGCAATATCATTGAATAGCAAAGTCGGGATTAACCAGGGAATAGCATTTCCCATTCTATGGATGGATGTGAAAACTGATCTGCAAAGAATACTGGCAGGAAGAGAACAAATTCCTTTGAAATGTGGTGCTGGAGAAGAGCTCTACAGATACCATGGACCACACAACAGACACATGACTGAATCTTAGAGCAAAGCAAGCCTGGAGTCTCACTAGAAGTCAAGATGACTAAACAGAGGCTTTTGCACTTTGGACATTTCGTGAGACGATGTGATTCACTGGAAAAGATAATAATGGTTAGTAAAATGGAAGTCAGGAAGAAAAGAGGAAGACTGCATTAAAGGTAGATTGATTCAATTATCGAAGCCACAGCCCCAAGTTTGCAAGCCCTTAGCAGGGCAGTTGATGTCCGAGGATCTTGGAGTTCTCTCATCCATTGGGTCGCCATATATCAACGTTAACTTGGTGCCAAATAACAACAAAACTTGTTTTTTTGGTGACAGAAAAAAACATCTCAAGGTGTGTCTTTTTTTAAAAGCACAATTATTTTTGAAAACAAAAATCTGGATCATGTGGGTTAATGGATGTGCCTTGGATTTGCTAAGAGGCATTCAGTTCAATATACCAGCCATTTTGTACAGGACAAGGGTCTGACTTTTCTTTTAACTGATCCTAAACTTTGCCTCCTCCTATGATCTCCTACCCAAAACATGCCCAATCCCACCCTGGGCTAATCCAACTCAATATTGACTCTGCTTTCTAATGAGTATTTTTTTTAATATCACAAATTGGCATCCCTGGCTTCAAGTTTTAATTGGCTTCATAGATTAATCAGTGGGAGAGAGGAGGCAAACTTTAATCGCTGAAGTTGATGATAGACTTGTTTTTCGGAGGGTTTTGTGGGTGTTTTGATTCTGGTTGATGGCTGTAATAAGAAACGGAGGCCGGGGAGACAATCGAAGTTGGCCCACCCTTCCAATAATAAGTGGTCGCTTTTGTCCATTTAAATGGTTATGTGACTTTTAGGAGGGCTAGATAACTGTCTCGAGATGTTGCTAATATGGAAATTGATTGAAATTTAGTCAATTAAAAAGCAGGGGATTAATCTTCTAACAATTCTTGAACCAGCTGACAGCCACAGTTAATTAACAAGGGTGGCTTTTCTGTTTTTACAAAGGTTAGGACCCAAATCAGTGAGTTTGAACGATAAGAAAAGGGATTTCGGCTAAAGATTAAAATGAACTTCTTGACAGCACATGCTGCTTGCCAATGGAAGAGATTGCCTTGGAAAGTAGTGGACTCACTTTTGTTATAGGTTTTCTTTTTCAGCTGGGGCCGAGAGAGAGGCCTGTCAATGGCACAGGTTGAGTCTCCTTGCCTTATCCAAAATGCTTGGGACTGGAAGTGTCTTGGATTTGGGGTTTTTGGGATGTTGGAACATGTACATATACATCTTGGAGATGGGACCCAAGTCTAAACATGAAATTCATTTATGTTTCATACAACCTGCACACATAGTTTGAAGGTGATTTTGTAAACAGTATTTTAAAATATTTGGTGTGTGCATGAAACAGAATTTGTGTACCATGAACCAAAAGTATCTCAGCCACCTATGTGGACAATTTTGAATTCTGGAATATTTTTTATTTCAGCATTTTGGATAAGGGATGCTCAACCTGTACCCTCCAACTATCCCAACCATGACTATCAATAGATAAAAGGATAACAGGGCATATTAGATCCTAGTTCCCCAATCTCCCTCCCACCCTAAAATACCACTAAAAACTACAAATCCCAGGATTTTTAGGACAGAGTTGTGGCAGTTCAAGGGGTGTCAAACTGCTTTAATTTTGCAGTGTGGGTTGAACCCTGCGTCTCTTGCAGAGGAACAATAAAGGGTTATCTGGTACACATTTAAGACAACCTGTGTCATAGTGATCATTTGAGGAAGTAGACTTAAGTCTACAAAACCTCATGCTGCCAACTTCTTTCTTTAGTTAGTCTCAAAGGTGCTACAAAATCTGTCTACACACTTGTGTCATAGACATCATTGTGTGTGTTTTTGTGTGTGTACTCCAAACAATCCCCTGATTTAATTGGCATCAAAATAAGAGCCACAGCACTATGCCTCATTCTCCTTCTACATCAAAGTGATTCAGACTCTATCTTGAGAGAGTCCAGAGTCCGTTTCTTGACTAAATGATGCTCATTAAGCAAATGTTAATATGTTGGCTTGTTTTTCTTACTGATCACCTGCATTTTTATGAGAGAGAGATGATGAATTATGCAGAGCAGTTTTCCTTCTGCTGAAAAACGGAAGCCTGCTTGGCTAGTGAAATGTTACCTTGCTTTGCTTATAGCTTTGCAAGCTTTGTCTCTCTAGACCCATAAGGGCTAAGGCCCAATTTAAAAAACAGACACCCAGCATCCACAATGTGCCTTTGTTTTGTGTGGTCTTTCTGCAATTGCTGTTGCAAAGATGCCCCAATTTATATGCCAGGGGTGCATAGAATATCCTAATTATGGTAAGATCATTTCAGGAAAGATGCCAAAGCAGCTAGAACAGTCCTGATGATTTTACCCGAAACAAATATCAGCCTTGTTAAGCTACAGCATTTTCTTCTGGCTCCAATTGACAGGTGTGTGGGGGGTCATGGGAACTTGTAACAAGTGTGGCAGAGGGAGAGAAAGAGAGAGTGCTTGCCCTACTCTCTCTTTGTGTCGGTGTGGCATTAAAAATATTATTATTAAAAAGAAGCCATGATGAATGAAAGATGACAAGCAGCTGGTGTGCAGCACCTTCTGAATGTGTAATCGCCTTGTCTCCACCTGAATCATTGTGCCTTCATTGGTAAACGGAACATAGCATGCCTTAACAGATCAAATATTGTAAGAGGAGCAATGAGGAATACCAGAGTGAATGGAGAAGTGAGAAGGGGAGGGAGAGACATCACCTAACTTAAAATAGGTCTGGAGCAGACTGAAGCTGCCTTTAGATGCTGGGCCATGACTGGTACACTGTGCATGCTTTTTCGATTTATATAGAATCATAGAGTTGGAAGAGACCATAAGGGCCATCGAGTCCAACCCCCTGCTATGCAGGAACTCACAATGAAAGCATTCCTGACAGATGGCCATCCAGCCTCTGTTTAAAGACCTCCAAGGAAGGAGACCCCACCACTCTCTGAGGGAGTGAGTTCCACTGTTGAATATGCACACCCTCTTGCTATATTCCATAGATGGAAGGATGTGTGACACTCCAGAGGTTGCTGGGTTTGGACCTTAGTTTAGCTTTAGCTAGAATAGGTAGTAATAATGGATTATGAGAACCGTAGTTCAACAACATCTGGATGGCCACTTGTTCACTACTTCTGCTGTGTTGACAGTCATACAGTTCTAGAGCTGGAAGGCACCTTTAAGGGCCAACCAGTCCACTGCCTTGCCATGCACTCTTGGGAGACGAACATCCAACTTCTGTTCAAAGACCTCCAGTGAAGGAGAGTCCACCATCTTCTGAGGCAGTCCATTCCACAGATCATACCATCAAGACGTTCTTCCTAATGTTTAGGTTGAATCTCTCTCTCTGTTGTGTGAATAATTTGCAGAATTTTTGAATTGTGTCATGGTCCGTGGAGCAGCAGAAAACAAACCTGCTTCATTTCCCACTGGACAGTCCATCAGATATTTAAATATTGTTATTGTATCTTTTCTCAGTCTTCTTTTCTGTTGGATAAAGACAGCCGTTTCCTCAATTGTTCCTCATAGGGGTTGGTTTCCAGGTCTTTTGCCATCGCTGTCACTTTCCTCTTGACATTTTCCCATTTGTCAATATCTTCTATTTGGGTGCCCAGAACTTGCAAAAGGGAGGTCTGACCAAAGCAGAATACAGTGAATGATTCAAATCAATTTTGAGGGATGTCAACATTTGGTGGACCTATACATTTTTATTTTTAGGATGGAGATGACATTTGCTCTCCACCAATCTACTGGAACTTCTATGCTTTGAGATCTCTGAAAGATCATCCACAGAGGTTCTGAAGATCACACCAGCAAGTTCCTTTAGTGTACTTTAAACAGTCCCACGTTCCTATGCCCACTCCCCATAGGGATACATGGGAACTAAGTAACCGTCTACACCTTGAAACCATTGCAGTGGTAGCCAATGGACATAAATATGGCACTTCTTTCTGACACCTTAGTGTTTTTTTAAACAAAATCCTCTGCCTTTTCCTCACCTGAGGTAGCTTAAGAATTACTGAATTTTAAACTAAAGGAAAAAGATATATCAGGAAGAAAAAGGAGACGCAGCTCAAGATACTGAGGAATTGTCTTCATGATCTAAAAAGCTTTATGATCTACAATGTGTGGTCTTTTTTGATTTTTTTTTAAAGTATAGCTCCCCAGAGAAAACCACAAGCTGAAACACATCAAGGCTTTTTAACTAAATAAAAGACATATTCCAGCCTTCTGAAATCCACCTACTCTTTTCTATGCTGGATGTCAGTGAATGCTCTTCAGATTTTGCTCTGTCAGTACGTAACAGGACCACAGAAAGAGATAGTCTATCCCACCTGTCCAAATCTCAGTCTCAAACCTTTCATACCACCCATTTATAGCATTATGATTCCATTTTAACTGCTTTGGTTGGTGCCAGGTCACTAGGGTTGGCATCACACATAGTGTCACCCACTTATTGACCACCTCACATACCGCACCATACAGAATCCATAGTAATATTTTTTTGTATGAATGCTACTCATAAAACATAATTCCCATATACCACTGAATGTACTTATGGCACAAACAAATAGCAAAATTACAATTATACTTTTGAATTGCAATATCATATGCACACCTCAAATGCATTTACATGCCACAGCCCATTTCTGTTCAAAGACAGATGTTTGTGGAGCAGTGGTGCCGTCTCCTGGTATAACTCCCATTTGCCATACCCCGAATGAGACGTCTGAACCATGGATTCCAGGGATTTGCACTTTCAGAGGGGCACTGAGATTTTTCAGCCAAAGAGCTCCTTGTATTCCATGGGATTCAGACATGGAATACAGCCATGATCCATGGCAATTCAAGTGGAATCATTGTGCAGCGTGGAAGGACCCCAGGATGACCTCCCCTTCCGTAATACATATCTACATTCCTGATGTTTACTTTAAAAACATTGTGGGTGAAAATGCCAATTGCATGAACTGAGTTTCTTTGGCTTTCTTTGGGTATGCTTCTCCAGTGAAACTCCTTGCTTCAAAAGATTTACTGTGCTCCCCATCTCACCGCCCCAGTCTGTCTTGGGCTCCCATCATCTGCTGAAAACGTATCTGTCTAGACAGACATTTTGCTCCAGCAAAGCAGCTTAGTTCTTTTCATGTTGGTTTTACTGCTCTCTGTTCCTTTATTCTTCTTGGATTAATAGGCTGTTTTGTTTGTTATTTTGAAAAAAAAAATTGCTTTAATTGTTAGCTGCCTGGTGGCTGAAATCAAGGATGTAAACTTTTATGTAGAGAGGTAAAAATTAGCAAACGGATGCTCATTGGGTTTTAATGAAGGTGTAACTGTAATGTTTTCCCCCTCTATGGAGGAAGATAGTTACCTGTCACAAATTACCGGAGGTGTCTTCAATCTGGTACTCTGCAAATACATTGGGATACAACTCTCATAATCCCTTGTCAGTGTGGCCATGTTGCTGTGGTCTGATGCATCAGGAGGAGACTAGACTGAGAAAGACTGGGTTTTCTGCTTAGCTGAGTAGTATTCAAGTAGAAAGTTGATACATGGCTGATGTAAATGGGGTTCTGCTCTTTTTTGGAATACTGTGGAACATAGTTCCTCAATGGATGAGTCTTCCTTTGAGTATGGCAGGGCATGGCTAAAATTACTAATTTCTTCTTTGAATAAAAAACTTAGTGTAGAATTGCAGTCCTAGCTGTCTATGTTTGTGAAGCAGGGAGTGTGTGGGCAGCGGAGACTTCCTGAGAAGTTTATCCTTGGTGTAATGAACTAACATCTCCTCCTCCTTCTTGTGCTTATAGAGAAAAAAACCCTTCAGCCATCACTGGGTGCTTTTATTGGCATGATGGGGATGGCTGAACAAACTGGTGCAGCACTAGATTCCTAAAACCCTTGCATAGGTAAAGCCAGGCATGCTTGCTGCTGTTTCTTGAAGCATCCAGTGGTGGACTTGCTGGATTATAATGGCTTAGATTAAAGATGTTCCAGTCGATAAGGTCAATGATCCATAAGGCAGAAAAAAATAAAATCCCAAGCCTTAGCATAATAAACTGAAGCAGTTCATAGCAGCACAGATGTGGTTGGGTAAACAGCAGCGGAAGCTGTTTGTAAAGTCAGTAAGTTATAGCCTGATGAGAGATAGAAAATCCCCCAGGATGCTTAGTGTGTGCATGTCTTTTTCTCCCTCTCTCTCTGAGTATTCTTTAAGACAGGAAATTGGGGTGTATTATTATTATTATTATTATTATTATTATTATTATTATTATCAATATTATATTTATATCCCACTCTTCTCCCAGGACTGGGACCCAGGGCTCCTTACAACATTAAAAACAATACAATAAAAAGATACCAAAAGATTAAAATAATATTGAACTACTGCAATAAAATAAAACAAGAAGATAAAAATATCTAAAATACATTACAACAGTATAGCATCCCAGGGTGTTCTTTAAAAGTCTTCTGTTTTGAATGCCTGTTTGAAAAGGAAGGTTTTCGCCTGTCGGTGGAAGGCCATCAAGGATGGGGCCATTCTGGTTAAATAGCATAGGAGACAACAGTGTTAACGTTGGGAAGAGCTTCATCCTGAAATCTTCTGGCATTTTAGGCCCTGTCCATCACTCCCGAAACATCTCTGGAATTGAATTTGGCCTGCAAGAGGGTCCCTATTCTTGCTGTAGGGCTGAGAGTCTGCCCTCCATGGTAAGCCTGGCACAGGAAGGAATGGGTGGGTGGAGAGGATGGAGTGGCAATGTGGAAAGAGAGCATGAAAGGCTTGCTAATCTATTCAAAGGGGCATAATTGCAGCTCTAACTCAAGTTAATCTCCAGTTGAATTCAGCAGGAGTTCTGCCTATTAATATGAAGTGTGGAAGGATTGAGTTCATAATGGAGAGAGACAGAAGCCGGCCTGGTTCTTTCTTCTTTCTTTGTGGGGGATCTCCCTCCCTCCTTCTTCCTTTGCACCCAGTGGGATGTTGTAAAGATGCCTGGTCACGCTTGCCAAGGCTTTAGTTTGGTCAGGTGTAGAAGGCTGAAATGAGTCTGAAGGTTAGGCACATCTCTTGGGCTCTAGGTCTGGTGGCTCAGTGGTTAAATGCCAGTATTGCAGCCACTCACTCATGAACCACAAGGTTGTGAGTTCAATCCCAGCCAGGGGCTCAGGGTTGACTCAGCTTTCCATCCTTTCGAGGTTGCTAAAATGAGACTCTTAGAGACTGCGGAATGTGATATGAAATGGTATATAAATGAAGCTGGTATTGCTATTGCTATTGATGCTAGGTTACCCACTCCTAATCTAATACAGATTTAAAGATTTTCTGTTTGGAATGGTTGTCTTCAATCAGAGTAAACAGTAGCCTGTCAAAGAACTGGAAAAGTTAGTTACTTCTACTGCAGTTTTCCCAGTTAGCAGTGCCAACCTTCATATAGACGTATTCCCATATGACAGAGCAGAGCCTGGAAAAATTACTTTTTTATTTATTTTGGATTACAACTCCCAGAAGTTGAGAAATCTGCAAGTTGTCACCCAAAAAGTCACTTTCCAAAGCTGTAATCTGGCAATATATAAGGGAGCTGCAAACATCCACCTGGAGGTTACCACAACAGTTTCTTTAATGCTAGAATGGATTGAAGGATCTGCGAGGAGAAAGGAATGGTCTCGATCCAGAGTACAGATGAAATGAATATTCAAAATTGTTTGAAATATTGTCAAGAAATACTGATGAGAAGAATCTCAGACTGCCACGAATCTTTGCAGTTTGGCACTTTTTCTGCACAAAATGTGGATGTGGTCATTAGTGCAGAAAATGTCCTCTGTGCAAAAAATATTTCTATGCAGGAAATGTTGTGTCCTGCATTTAAAAAAAATGTTGTTTTCTATACAAAACAACAATGTGTGAATCTTGTGCAGAATAAATCCTGAATAGAAAATAGACTCTGAAAATGTTGTGGTTTTCAAAGACTTTCTTGAAGCAGGTTGACAATTGCTGAAATCGCTCTTTGCTTCCTTTCCAAAGAAACTTAGTGGATAATTACATCCCTGGACCAGAAAATATGATTTATGAGAATTAGAGAACATAGATGTAATGTGGTGAATGGCATGAAAGGTGACTTAAATGGGTCTGCATGACCACAGTTCCTTCAACAGGGTTGCTTACAATCTTTACAATATGCTGAGAAGGAAAAAGTAAAGCAATGCCTTGTTTATAAAGTGTAAACTATGCATAGAAATTTGGACTGAGGCAACCTAACTATAGCAAGGAGAGCATCAGCATGCTGTAGCAGTTTGGACATTGGACTACAGCTCTGGAGACCCAGGTTCAAATCCCCACTTGGCCTTGGAAATCCAGTGAGAGAACTTGGGCAAGGCATACTCTTTAAGTCTTTGGAAACCCCCTCTGAACAAATCTTGCCATGAAAATCCCATTATAGGTTTGCCTTAGGGTCACCCTAAGTCGGAAACCACATGAAGGCGCACAACAGCAACTACAGAATATTCAACTGTCTGATCAAGACTCTCTGGTTTTGTGCTGGAATTTTCTGTGCCTGGACATAAAGCTATTTTCATTTAATAAGAAGCACACTAACATCATATGCTAACCATAGAAGAGAAGGCTGGGAATGGGGTATTAAAAAGTAGACTCTTCATATGGTTAAGTGTACTGCAAGCAGTAAAAAATTTATACCTGTAATATATAAGTATTGTAATCAGATCAGCTATAGGATTATGGTAGAGAATTGGAATTTCAGCTACCTTAATAGAGCCAAAATATAAGTTACTGTTAAGAGTGGCTGTAGTATAAGCATTTCTTTTCCCCAACAAGCATCTTGAAAGTATAGATCAGCTGCCTCCCAACTCGGTGCCTTCTTGATGTTTTGGACTGCAGCTCTCCCAAACACCAGCCAGCATGAACCATGGCTAGTCATGATAATCTAGGTAATAAAACAACATCTAGCCAGTATTAATTTGGGAAAGCTGGCATAAGACATTCCCCCCAATGCATAGCAAGGAAATGGAGAATGGGAAAGGTTTATAATGAGTTTTGAAATTCCAGTTTTGATGATGACACAGTTTTGCCTTCTGAATGGCAAAATTCCAAAATTCCAGAGTGGTGAGCAAGAATCCTAAGGCCTCCAAGGGAGATAAAAAAGTTCAACTATCCCTTAGACCTCACCAAGTGACCCTTAACATTATTATGGCAAGTGTGGGTCTGCAAGCTTGCTAAGAAGAATTACTGGAGAAAGTCAGGGTATAAATCAAATGTATGCATGTTTGTTTAGGGCAAAGGGGTCGTGCAGCCAGAAGGAAGTTTTCTTAACTTTAACTTTTCATGCTCTCAGCTATGGAAATGAAACTCTCACCTTTGCTGAAACCACTGGCTTGGAATAATTTAAGTACCTTCCTTGTTACATGCAGAAATCAGCTTTCCACAGCCTGGTGCTGACCGGATTTGTTGGACTACAGCTCCCATTAGCCTATGACTGGTCATGTTACCTAAGGATGATCAAAGTTGTTGACCAACACATCTGGAGAGGAGCAGGTTGAGAAGGGCTAATATAGACATATATAAGTCCTGCAGGACCATGGAGAGCTGCCAGGAAATATAGACGTTGCTGTAACAAAAACTAGTAAAACTTTGTAATACATCCTACCTCTAAGTAACAGAGAAGCCCTGACATTTGGACAGTACTGATCCACAGAATCCTTCTGAGATGGCCATTAAAGTGTTTCTAAGCTGATTTCTGATGTTGTTTCCAGTGGCCTTCCTGCTTGCTTTAGAGCAAGAGCCCATCTTGAGGAATACAAATGCAGGGGTAGCAGAGCTGACCATGCGACAAATTCCCAAGCGCACAATATTACCTTTATCCTTCCAATAGCCACCTGTACCATTATTAGTCCAACCAAAAAGATCACCAAAAAAAAGTCCTTGAAAAAAACTTTCCATGGACACAGGTCAGGCAAAGCATGTGGGTGAAAGACGAAAGAGATGGTGTCTCAAATAGTTGAACCACATGAATGCTTTTACCCAAAGCCCTGAATGTGCAACTTCACATAGCTTCCTAAAAACTGGCTGCTATCTCACCAGAATGCTCCTACTTCGAAAAGAGCTCCTCTCCCCAGCATCCTTGAACAAAATGTTAAGGATTTCTATCCCTACTCTGAAAGTCTGACCTTCATTTTGCCACTGCTATAATGGATGTGGAGCTGAGCCTGGTTATCTCCTGCTAGCCTAACCTTCTGCCTTCCAGTGCAGTGGTTCCTCATTATTCAGCCTGTAGAAAAAGAGTTGGCGTCACTCACTTTGAAGGAGCGGCTGGTTTTCCTTCAGACCAGTGGCTGGTGATTTGATTTTGCAGCTTAAAACTCCTCTCACCTTCCTCTGGCTGAAGCATCCAGACATGAGCGATTTACAAATGTCAAAAGGCATCACGCATAGCAGCACAAAGCCAGCATTTTCTTCTTTGGCTGCTAGGTTTGTCTTTCACTCTGCTCCTCTTTGCCTTCCCCTTCGTCCAAAGCTGGCTTTTTGATTTGATTTGATTTCAAACCTTGTCACGCTGCTCCTGGTGGTGTCTTATCAGTGTAGGTTTTCCTCTCCAAACCTTTCTGCAAGGGCTTGAACTTTTATTCGTGTCTGATGGTTTGCTTGTGCCATTTTTTAAGGGGGGAAAAATCCAAAATTGAAAAGTCTTCCATGACTTCTCTGAGATGAAGGAGGAGGATTTTGTGACTAAAGGAGTGGGGAGACATGAGTTCCAATCGCCATTCAGTCCTGAATGTTAGTGAAGAATGTAGATGCATGCTCAAAACACAATCTAGGACCCTTTTATAATCATATAGGGACTACATCACCCTAGATGAAGCTACCTGAAATTTAATGGGCTGGATGAGGAAAAACCGACTCAAGCTGAATCCAGAGAAAACGGAGGTACTTGTGATAGGTTCCCCTGGTCCAGGAATGGCGGTGGTTCCACCTGTCCTGAATGGGGTCACGCTCCCTGTGAAGGACTCCGTGCGCAGCCTGGGAGTGCTTCTTGACTCGTCGCTTCACCTGACTGCTCAGGTGAATGCGACGGTCAAGAGCACATGTCATCAGCTTCGGCTTATTCGCCAGCTGCGTCCATACCTGGCCCAGAGGGACCTAGAAACTGTTGTACATGCTCTGGTAACCTCGAGACTGGATTTCTGCAATGTACTCTACATGGGGCAACCCTTATACCAAACCCGGAAGCTTCAATGGTACAGAACATGGCAGCCAGGCTGGTCACTGGTGTTTCCAGGGCCAGCCATATAACACCTGTGCTGAAAGATCTCCATTGGCTGCCCATTCGCTTCTGGGCTCAATATAAGGCGTTGGTAATTACCTATAAAGCCCTATATGGCTTGAGCCCAGGATTCCTGAAGGACCGCCTCTCCCCGTATATTCCGCCTCGCACCCTCAGAACGTCTGGGCAGCATTTACTGAAGGTACCTGGGGCTAGATTATCCTCCACCACACGGAGGACATTTTCCACTGCTGCCCCAGCCCTTTGGAATACGCTGCCCACTGAGCTCCGCTCGACTACCACCCTGGCCCAATTCAGGAAGGACCTGAAAACCTTCCTGTTCCAACAGGCATTCCCCGAATAAAATCCTGTGGGCCCCCCTCCTCTTCCGTGGCCAAGAGGTTGGGCTATGGGGCTTTTTTGCCTGTTATTTTTATTGTTTGTATGATGGCTTTTGATATATTTGTATTTTAATGTATTATGTATTGATGTTTTAACTTTTGTTGTAAGCCGCCCTGATCGCAGAAAGGAGCGGGATAGAAATAAAAACTTTATTATTATTATTAAGATACTTGGGGGAGGATTTTCTCTCAGTTCCACCACCATGACAGAGACATGAGAAGGCCTTCTTGGTGGCTGCTCCCAGGCTGTCTAAGTATCTTCTGGTGTCATGCCCTGCCTCCTGGATCCTGGTGCAGACTCTGACATTGACAGTGAGTATTCAGAGAGAGAGAGAGAGAGACAGAGACAGAGAGACAGAGAGACATGCCAGTGCCAGAGAAAGATGGTGAGACCCCCCAGCAGCCACAGCCTGACATAAACACAGACAAAGATACAAACCTAGTGGTATTGGGCTCAGCAGAGCATCTTCGAGAGAAGGAGGGGCAGAGATGCTCTGAGCATATATTTAACACAATCGGCAGTCAAACTATAAGCAGCTTGGTACTTCCCTCAGAGATTTGTTGCTGACAGTTGAACTCGGTGGTGAAAGCAACATTTATGTTCCTCTTCCTATTTGTGTTTTTGACCTTGCTCTGTTTGTTGACTATACTCTTGGATTTCCATTTGGACTCTTGCCTGGATTTGTCATTGGACTGTGTATGACCTGGACTGAATTGACTTCAGTGCTTCAACCCTCTTGCTGGTGAGCCACATTTCTCCCTGTGTGTGTGTGTGTGTGTGTGTGTGTGTGTGTGTCTTGGCTCTATATTTTCCTACATTCCCTTTCTGAGGCTGTGGTCATTTGCTGAAACCAAAACAGGACACTTATAGCCAGCTAAGTCACACACACACACACACACACACACACACACACACACACACACACACACACCAGTTTCCTTCCATTGGTACTCCATGTCTTTTCTCTTTATTTATTTAGACAGACCCTTGACTCATCTTATTTTCATTTCTACTTCTTTTTTGGTAATTGTGCTGCAAAGGACCTTGGATCTCAGTTTTGGGAGAAAAGTCAGAGGAGAATCAAATAAATAAAGTGACGTTCCCAGGCACTGTGTCTCTGAATATCTGGTGACAGAGGTTTGAAAAATAATTTCTTGGGCTACAGAGTCCCCTACTCAGCAATTGAAATGCCAGCTTGGGTATTCTAGAGGTTATAGTACTGGAAGAAGAGAAGGAGAAGAAGAAGACATTTTTAGGTTCTGACTGATGCTGGAGACAAAGAGCAGCAGAAGGATCATTTCAGAATATGTGTGTATTTCCCAGTTGCTTTTGGGTAGTTACTTCTAGGACCAGACTGGATGGACCTAAGTCCAGTTAAGCAGGACTTTTATCAAACCAATATTAATGCAGCTTGGTGTAAATTTAGTGCTAGTCTAAATGGATGATGCTTTTGTAGGACACAGGTCCAAAACACACTGCAGAAATAATCCAGTTTGAGACCTCTTTAGCTGCCCCCACTCAGTGCTAGGGAATCTTGGGAATTGTAGTTTATTGTGGCCCCAGCACTCTCTGACAGAGAAGGCTAAATATTGGACAAAACTACAGTTCCCAGAATTCCCTAACACCAAGCCAGAGCTGTTAAAGCAGTCTCAAGCTGGATTATTTTTGCGGTGTGTTTTGGACCTAGTCATTCCATAGAAAACATTTTCTTTTTTTGGTGTGTGTGTGTGTGTGTGTGTGTGCGCAAGTATGTTTAAATACTGGTGGTCTGTGAACAGGGTAAATATATTTGCATTTCAACTCCTCCCTTGGCATACATTTAGAACAGGAACAAGCAACCTGATGCCCTTCAGAAATTATCGGACCAGGGCTACTTTGATGCCTCACTATTAACTATGCCAGTCTGACTTAGAGTGTCTTGTAACCCTCACTCTGAACTGACTTTCTGTTACTGTTATATAGAGAAAATTGACTAATGGCACAGAAACATCATATTCACTGTATGTTACACAGGGGACTGAGGACACAGAACCAAGAACAAGATAAAGTAGCTAAGGGGAAAAAAGTGTTACCAAATTAAACAGCAAGTGTGACAGGTGGAGAATACCAGCAAACAGGCATTGAGGGGTATAAAAAACAAATGACAGCGGTAAGGAGCATTCTTACCTCCACTCCAGCTTCATTTTTGCAACAAAAAAAATATTTGCTTGAGCATATTTGATGCAGCACTATTTAAAATTAGCTCTGCTAACTTATGCAGTTGGCTTTCGTCTTCCAAACCCTTGGCTTCCTTGTTCTTTCTCCTTCTGCAAAGATTTCCATGAAATATCAGCAGTCTTTTTGCATGAAACATCAGCTTTCCCCCAGCAATTTCCTTCTGAAGACCTTCAAAGGTCTTCCCTATTAAAATCTTCAGAGGAGATCCTGGGTAAAGCCTCTTTTGCAGATGTGACTGTGTATTTGTCAGGTGGATGGACCAAGGATTTAACAGTAATGCCCCTTTCCCTTTTAAACCATGCTGCCCAAGAGCACTGGCACATCCCTGTTTTTCCATCCTAATAAGAATCGGTGTGAAACCTCATTCCAGAAAGGCTCTGTATGTATATTTCTTCTCAACCCAGGAAATACTTTGTGATGCTTAAGGTTCTAGTTGAATCACTTATATTGATTATGTGCATTTCACAGCTGGTTTTAATTGTGCTACTTGCGGAAAGATTTTCTTTGAGTATTTGCTGGGCATATTTTTTTTCAGCTGAGTGGCTTCTCATGTTCATTTTGTGTATTGCACTGCCAATTTTTATTGTGCTGCTTAAAAAATAATAATCTGTGTTTTTTAGTAAAAGAAGCTGTGTTATGATCAGGCAGCGAACAATAAATGGATAGAAAAGGGACTGTTATTTGCTATAAACGCTTCAGTAGGGGTTGTGATGCTTGTCATTAATAATATGGCAATTATTTTTCTTTTATAGCATGGCATTTTCTAGAGGCTATCAGGACCATGTTTGAGATGGTGACAACACTTTGGGCTTAAGACGTTATCACTGTGGAAAAATCCAGCCTCAGAGGAACGTATCATCTCACAGGAATTAAACAGGGGTCATAGAGCAGATCTTGACTATGGCGAATAAGGCTAAAGACCCTGTCTGCTCAGGCCAAATAAATTGGCCTTTCTCCCATCTTCTCAGTGGAGAGCCTGGGTGATGCACAGTCCAAACCCCAAGTATGGCATGAACAGACCAGACAATATCTGACCCGTTCAGTGCCAAAGCCAGGGTAGAGCCAGAGCACTGTTGGGTGGGTGGCTGTTTAAAAGACGTCCCACTGTGCCATCCAGCTTGGCTGCCATGAAGGTGAGCCCCTTGCTCTGAGGTCAGACCAAGGTACCCAGCCATGTGATCCAGGCTGGACACCTTGTTCTGATCTCAGAACAGAGTGCCCTGTAGTGGCTGCAGCAGCCAGCACAATAGTCAAGAAGTTACCATGTGGCATGTTGCAACCATGTGATAACAAGGAAGCTTCCTTGTTCGATATATGCTCAATCCAGGTGCCACAAGGAGGCATCTTGGACTGGTTTGTGTATTGTGTGCCTTCAAGTCATTTCTGACTTATGATGACCCTAAGGTGAACCTTTGATGTTGTTATTAACTGCCCTTGAGCAATGTCAACCCATGGTGACCCTATGGATGAGACATCTCCAAGACTCCCTGTCCTCTACCATTCTGCTTAATTCATGCAAAGTCATACCTGTGACCTCCCTAACATAGTCCACCCATACAGCATGTGGCCTTCCTGTGTTTCTGCTTCCCTCCACCTTTCCTAGCATTATTGTTTTTTTCAGTTTTGTCATCTTGGCTTCCATGGAGGTTTCTGGCTTGATCTGCTCCAGGACCCACTTGTTTGCCTTTTTGTCTCTCCATGAAATCCTCAGCACTAACCTATTGTGGACTTTTCTTGGCAAGATTTGTCCAGAGGAGGTTTGCCGTTGCCTGGTATGGCTCCTTGAAGGCCCTTCCTTTTGAGTCTGGCTTGAGGGAGACACATGTGCCAAACCCTCTTCTCAAAATGCCTCATGTCACCAGTTTAAGAACTGTGAAGTCAGATAATGTATATTGTGGATTAAATGATGCAATAAACATAATTTGAAAAAAAAGAATTGTGAAGTCAAAGGCTTTTATGGTCGGCATCCATAGTGTTTGGTGGATTTTTTGGGCTATGTGGCAGTATTCTGGAAGAGTTTATTGCTGACATTTCGCCAGCATCTGTGGCTGGCATCAACAGAGAAATGAATGCTGGCGAAATGTCAGGAATAAACTTTTCCAGAATACGGCCACATAGCCCAAAAAACCCCACAAAAAACTATAGTTTAAGAATTGTTGGGAACCCTATTCCTGACAGCTTCAAATGGAAACCTGGAACCTTTTCTCACAAAGTCAGACACAAGCTTGAAAGAAAGATCCACTGAATTTCAGAATTCTTCTTAAGTCGGCGCCAGAATATCAAGAATAGCATAATCATAATTGGTGACTTTCAAGGTTTGCACTAAATATGGAAATTCTGGTCTAGACACTCCCCCCCCCCAGCTTGTTCAGTTCATTGAGACTTTAAGTCTGCAGATGTGTAGGAGACATTGATCAAAAACCTGGAGGTTATCTACACCGGATGAAAACAGACACTGCCCTGTGCAGCAAGCCTGAGGCTGGAGCAAGCCCTCCTCTTGAATTCACTTTCATTCCCAGAGAAGCAAAATGCCTATTTTCTCAATCCCCTCCCTCTCTTTTTAAGCCAGAATGTGCCGAAAACAAAGTATACGGCTGGTGATAATTTACTGGGCTCACTGGGAAATGTGTATTTCAACTTGATTGTTGAGTGCGCTTCTTAATTGCAGCCATATAAAACGAAAGACGAAAGAATTGCCCATCTTCTAAATGCAGACAGCAATTGCTGATTGTTATTTAATTAGTTGATTCCAGTGGTCGAGGGGTGAGTTCAGTAATGCAATCACAGCGCCTATTTCAGAGAGATGGCTGAATTAATTAGGAGAACAATAGGATCGCTCATTGCAGGCGGACTTAAGCACTTGCAACAATAACTTTGAAATTGAGGGAGGAATATGACACGGCCCCAGTGGATTGCTTTTCCTCCCCCTCCTCTCCCTTCCACGCACCGTGTCTTCTGTTTTAACCACCCCTGTAGGAATGGCAGAGTTTTAGATAGAAATGCCTGGTCCTATTAGATAGAACATTAGAGGAATGCAGTGGGAGAAAGAGAGAAACTACACTGTATTTCTGCACATTTGTGATTGCATTGCCTTAAAATGTGAAAAGAAGCTGTAACGGCGGTCAGGGTGGAAATATAGAGCAAGTGAGCAAGGAGAATTTTATACTTCCTTGGACACATAGCTGTATTAGTCTGGAATATCAGTAGACAAAGGGATCTTGTAGCACTTACGAGACTAACTCTCTGGAAGAAGTTGTAGCATATATATATATTTTTAGAGTTGCTCTAATTCCTTGGATGCATGGAGTGAACTGATGCCAAGGAAAAAGTTTTACAATCAGACTGTATGGATAGTCATGGAAATGAAAAACAGCTCAGGAAAAGAAATGCTCCTTCACTAATCTGTTTAGGCAAGGCACAGGGTGAAAACAGGCCAATTCCAGTCCCAATCTACTTTCCAAGGTGGTTCTCTGGATTAACTAAAGACCACGTTTACTCCAGATCTGGATGGAAACTCCAAAGAATCTCTGGTTGCACACCAGTGCAGAGACGTGGAGAAGAAGCATTATTAAGAGGTCAGGAGGAGGCACTCTGCACACAGGGACGTAGCCAAGGGGGGGGGGTTCTTGGGGTCCGGACCCCCCCTTCCATTAGAAAAATGAATGGTGCATGCTGCTGCGCCACCGCGCCCAAGCCCCATTATAATGGTGGCACTTAGTCTGGACCCCCTCCCTTCCTAAAATCTTGGCTACGTCCCTGCTGGGCAGGGCAAGCCTTTGACCTCCTCTTATCGACATCACAACTTGCCACATCATGTTTACTTCAGAGTTTGCGTAGTTCCTCTGATGCCACTCCCTTTGCAGATGTGCCAATTGATTGCACAAGTACACATTCGCACAATACCATCAGTGCACTGATGCAAACCGATTGCACAACAAAGTATAAGGACAGTGCTAGTGGTATCTGCCAATTGTGGGTGTCGATTGTGCCAAATGCTCATCCTCCTTGTGGAACTGAAAGTCCTGATAGTAAGCCAGATGTTCCCATCTGTGCAGACATGGTCTCTGAGACTGGGCTTTTCCGTATGGCAACTGTTAAGGAAGTCAGATGAATTGCAACCAGGGATTAAACTTTCTGGGAAGTCCACCCTGGAAGCCTGTACGTTTTTTAAATAAAGAATGCAAGAGGAACCTAAAATAAATGTGATTTGTGCAGACTCACCACTTTAGAATAGGAAAAAGAGAAAGTGTGTGTAGAGACTTTGTTGGAAAGATTAGCACATTACATGATGATATCCCCCCTAATGACTACTGAGCAGATCTGTTTTGTGTTCCTTGCTGTAGCTGTGCTGCATTATCCTGGCAAATTCACCGTCAGCTGCTATAAAAGCTGCATCACAATAAACCACCCCCAAAGGCTGTTAAAATGGAATCTGTTTCCAGTGGAAGAAACAAAATGCTAAAAAGAATAAAGCCAGCTCTTTCTTTCCCTTCCTCCCACCATCCTGGGGAAAGGGGGAAAAAAACTTAGGAAGATTTCATTTTCAGTCATCTTTCTTGCATTCCTCTGCCATCTCACCTTCCCCTCTGATATGACGGATATTCATTTACACGAGATCAATAGATTTTTGAGGAAGCTGGCACGCTATTATGTTGTAGCCAAACATCATGTTATTGATTCTCAACAGATCAATAGTCCGGAGGCATCATGAAAGAGCAAGTGCCAGCTGCAACCAGTCCTAATGCTCCAGTACAAAACATGTGATCGTTTCCCAAAATTGCTGGAGTCATGTGATTCCAGGATTTTTAGTTTCCAGTCTGCCTTTGCTGTTAGTGGGTTTGTGCATTTTAAACATTAAAACAGATAAAGAAACAGGAAAAAACCGCAACTTTAATTTCTCCCTGTTTGTTTTTTATCATTCCACATTTCAGGGAGCTGCTTCAGCTATTCCCGCTGCTAAGTCCCAAAGCTCCAGGATAAGAAGTATGAATAACTGAAAGCTGAACATATCAGTCTTGCTGTGAATGATTCACTAGATGTGGAGACAGACAAGGTAGCAAAATAGTGGGTGGCAATCAAGCGCTGAATGCATGACTCATTCATGGAATTATTGATCACAAGCCAAGCTTGAAAGTAATCAAGTTACAAGTAACATAGTTACCTCTAGTGGGTTACTCACTCTTCTGGCCTGTGATGGCAGAACAAAGCCACATTTCAAAAATCATGCAACAAGTGCGCTCCTGTAGCAAAAAAGTAAAGTTTTTGGTAACTTTTGTGAGTTACTTTGAATGGAATTCTTCACCTTTGTCATTTTCTTCTCCATATTAAGCTTTTTAAAAAATACCCCAAAACAATGAAAAATGAATGAGAACAGCAACAATTAATTCAACGATTTACTGTTTAATACGGTGTGATGAGTAAAGAAAACAAGCCATTTGCCCAAACATCCTGAATGAATAAACAGGAATGATTCTTTTAAAATCAAAATGAAAATCATTCTCTCCCACCCGTCTATGGTATTTCTCCATGGAATACTTCCTATGCAATACTCTGGGATGGTAAATACAAGGAGAATACTAGCAGAGAAAATTATAGTAATTATTCATCCTCATATGCAGGGACATAATAATCAAAGATTTAAATCCCTATCTGGGGACACATGTAGCCTCAAGACTGTCTTTTCAATCATACTTTGCAGGGTGAAGGGTGAATTGCTTCTCCTGGGAGCAATGGTTTCCCAGTGATATCTCTGGGTCATGGTATGCTTGTCTTTGGTGCCTGTGACATGCTAGGGACCTACAGGTATGTGAAGTGAGTTTAGGGTTGCCACCTGAAATAAGAAGCAGAGCTCCTGTCCTGTTGACCCTTGTGTAGAAAAGGGGATCTCAGCAGGTACACTTTGTCACACAAACTGCACCTGCACAAATTTGCCCTTCTACATAACCATTAAAAGGACTTTGTGCCTGTCCCTTACTTCCCATGGCAACCCTAGCTGAAGCATGGTCCACACCAATATATTCTTTAGGTGAGCTTGCAAAAGGAGGTTTTGGAAATGTTCCTGAAGTGCATCAGACGCAGACCTTGGAAACATTACAGGATCAGACTACAACTCCCAGGATTCCCCACCACAATTCCCAATGGTCATGCAAGCTGGAGGGATTCTGGGACTTGTGCTTCTGTCATGTCCAGCAGGAATCAAGTTCAAAAACTCAGGCTTCAGTAGCTAAAACTCAGAAAACCTTTATTAAGTAACTATAGATCCAGTCCAAAGACTTTCATGGTCAGAACTAAAGAGCTAGTGCTTGCATTGCTTTATTAAACTACATACTATTTCAAACTCATGACAGGCTAAATTCTCATTAGTTACAATTAATAAACACATTTACTCCTCTCACTCCCATACTTCCCAGTCAGACTCTTTGCACAGGAATATCTTGAACAGGCTTGAATTATGCTTGCTTCCCTTCCAAAGTTTTTGCACCACATTGGCAGAAATCACCTTGTCTCTGAAATAACTGCTGTACTACTGTATTTTATGGCAGGAAAGGTGTATTTGCAACTTCTGACATCTTTGAAAAAGGAATGCATCTGGATTTGGAGTGGGAGGACCTTAGATTACAGATTGTAAACCAGAGATGCATTGGGACCAGTTGCTGATTTAGATAATGTGAACATGGTTTTGAAATATGGGAAGCTTCCCAGTGCAATGTCAATTCCAGTTTCCCATTAGCCAGATTTTTTCTGAGGAACTATCAGTAGCTTATGCTGTTGTTTGCACTTTTCCGTTTTAAGAATGCTGTGATTGTTTCACCTGCAGTGAGAGGTAATGTAGGGTTCTTGTAAAATAATAATAACTGGTATTATGTCTACTTTGGATTCTTTTCTATTAGCTCTTGCATTCCTCTGCTTCTAGGATGCTGAAAGTTATTCTGTTGTATAATACTCGCCAATCCATTCTGATGAATTTCAATGACTTCAGTTTCTGCATATGCTTCTGGAACTGCAGGCTTCATGGTAATTTGGAGAGAAGCTGTCATGTTATTCTGTTGCAGCTCCTTAATGTTTAATAGTTGTATTGATACATACCTTTTTATGGAATACTTAGTGTCTGCTTCATCAGAGGCATGCAGTGCTATTCTAAATGAAAAGGCATTGGTGCCAATTGATGAGCAAGCACTGAATTCTGACTAGTTTAGTCACAGAATGCTAAATGTCCGATCCACAAAGATTTGTCTTGTGTGTTTCAAAGGCCAACATTCTCACTATGAGGAATGCAGGAATGGGAAAACCATTTAACTAGTAAGTTGGAGACCTGTTTGTGATGTGATTTAAACTTCTAATCTAATACAACTGGCCCCAAACACATCTAGTATTGTCTGATTTTGGAAGATAGGCATGGCTAGTACTTGGATGGAAGACCACCAAAGAATACCAGGTTTCTCAAAGTAACGCTAGAGCATCATCCTGCTTGAAGCCCTAGAAAGAGGGCGCTGCCAGTTAAAGCAGAGAATATTGACCTAGGGCAATGGTCTAGTACAGTATAAAATGCTTCTTATGCTCCTGTGCACATTTCTGCTTCTTTTCCACCACACTTTAACCCACAATGAAATGCAAAAAAAATCAGGGTAAAGATTGACATGTTTGCATTTGGAATCCTGCTCCTAAACCTAAGACTTTTTCTATTGCACTTTTCAGGTTGGACTGTGGACCGTTCTACTTTGTAAATGCCATTCTGGGCACCTCTGTCTTTTGAGCTCGATAGCTGAGCTGTTAAGCAAAGTTTTGCAAGAACTCAGAATTGAGGGGTTTTTGCAAAGCTGTGCCCCCTTTGGGAAGCTTTAGCATAGAGATGGGGGAAAAGCTACTACTGCTGGGCCATTACTTGGCTTTGGAGCAGAGAGGAAGGTGGGCATATTGAAGCTGCCCAGAAATGGAGGCACTGAGCTGCAGCTACTAAGAGGAAACAAGAGGAGCAAAGGAATGCGGGAAAGCTGTTTCATTAGGTGTAGATGGAACCTGTGTGCTTTCTAGCCCCTGGCTCACAAAACTGATCAGTCACTAGGCAGGTATGAAATGAGTCTCTCTCCCTCACTTTCCCCCACCCCATTTCCATGCCCTGCCTGTCACTCACTTGACAGATTGATAAGATGCAAATTCTCCCTGTACGGAATTGGATTTAAACTGCAGACTGATGAGTAGGAAGAGGAGAATTGATGGAACAGAGATGGGGCCTTCTATCCCTTTTGTTTATTACTCTCCCACTCTGGACCTGAGCAGCCCTTCCTTTTCCTCTCCCCCACAAGCCATGATTTACTGCAAAGAGGATAGGCTTAGAACCAGTTTGGGTGTAACGTTTTGCAGTCACGAGTCGGGCTCCTGTTGTTAGCAATTATCATTGTCAGACAGTTGGCTGTGGACATGCTCTGTATTGTAAAGTAGGATGAGGAAGGATGAATGCCTTACCTGAGCCTGGAAAAAAGGAAGCAAAGAGGGGAAAGATGCCCACATGGGGGTGGGAATGAAAGAAGTAATGTTGGAAGTAAGTGTGTTCATACGTGACATTGAGGATGACATTTCGCCTTTTCCTCCATTTGTTATTCAAGGTTACTAACAATAGAATTTTTAAAACATAGTTAAAATCTACAAAAATACAAAATTTAAAAAGTGATGAAACTATCAAACAGACTAACATCTGTTAAAAACATGAATAATTAAAACACACACACAGCACGACAGACAGATAGAAAACCCAATATATTGGAGAAGGCACATCTTGCCTAAACACAGTCCTCAAATGCATGTCTGAGCAGAATTGTCTTCACCTGTTTACAGAATGAAAGTAGGAAGAGTGTGACCATTACCTCCATGAAAAGGGGGTTCCAGATCCAGGGGACAGCCACCAAGAAGGTCCTCTCATGCATTTCCATTGGATGTACTTGTGAGGATGGTGGAACAGAGAGAAGAGCCTCCCCAGCAGATGTCAAAATAAAGGCAGAATCAGAAGGAAGAATGTGTTCATTCAAACACCCTGGACTTGAGCCATGGATATAATAATTTATATCATGCTCCTCCATGCCTTGGATCCTGCATAGGGAGAAAGGCAGGTTATAAATCAGATAGATAGATAGATAGATAGATAGATAGCAGTAAGGCCAACATCCAGTGATATACTTTGACATCCATCACTGCTGAAGCTGGGGCTTTCTTCCCATTCCCCCTCCCAATACAGGGCTATCTGTCACCCAAAGCCTGCTCCAGAGTAGGTTTTTAGGTTGTTTGGGTGTTTGGAGGAATCATCAATTACAGTGGCAGAAGAAGGATGCACAGAAATGCATCATTATTCCTGGTCTGTTATTACAACTGAAAAATAGCATTTGTATGCCTGGAAGTGAACTGGGAAGACAACTTGTCCAACTTATATTCTACTCCCATAGAAAGCTACCATGACATAGTGGTTTGAGTGCTGGACCAAGGTTCAATTTTCTGCTCAGCCATGAAACCCACTGGGTGACCTTGGGCAAGTCGCATGCTCTCAGCCTCGGGGGAAGGCCATGGCAAACCCCTCTGAACAAATCTTGCCAAGAAAACCCCATAGGGTCCTGGAATGATATGGCAGCCGGTATCTGCCACTGTTGATCTCCACAGGGATGCAGCTCATGGCCTAAAACCTATGGCTATGGCGGATTTGCATGGAAGATCACAGATCCGAAGAGCCTGAGCTGGTTGCATATATTCTGTATTACTGGGAGACTAGACTGAAGATGAGTTCCTTAATCAGGAATTGCAGAAACAGTGGATCTCCTGGGAACAGGGAAATGAAGAGAGAGAAATGAAGAAAAAAGGAAGCAGAAGGAAGAAGTGAAAGCAATGACGCCTCAGTGATCTGGCCAGAAGCCAGGAGGAATACTGCACAAAGAGACTGGGAAACTGGCAGACAATTTATAGTCCTAGGAGAGGAGGAAATGTAAAGGGAGGAGGACTAAAAAGAGAATCTTCTTTTCAATATAGTTTTAATTTTTTTTAAAGTTACTTCTAATAAATCAGCCCTTGAAATGGGTCCTCTGTTTCCGCAACTTCACACAGTTGTCAGGCCCCTGAAACAGCAAGTCAACTGAAGTCAGTCAGTCATGCTTTATTTTTACAGATAACAAACCATAAGGCAGAATAATAATAATAGCAAAACATCCCAACAATTGTATCTCTTACACCTGTATAAACAAAAGTGTGAACAAACCATATTAAAAGGAAACAGTTGGGGAATAATTAAGTGCAAATGAATAGATTTTAAAAACAGCTTAGTAAAACGTGTTTAAAATTCACTACGAAACAAATGCAATTAAAACAGATGAATGTGTTGTTGTTGTCGTTGTTGTGTGCTTTCAGTTCATTTCTGACTTGTGGCAACCCCAAGGCAAACCTATCACAGGGTTTTCTTGGCAAGATTTCTTCAGAGGCGGTTTGCCCTTGCCATCCTCTGAGGCTGAGAGAGTGTGCCTTGCCAAAGGTCACCCATGGGTTTCCATGGCCAATTGGGGATTCAATCTCTGCTCTCTAAAGTCATAGTCCAACATTCAAACCACTACACCATACTGGTTCTGTTATTCTCTGAAACTGTGCAAGTCCACTAAAACCATTCTAGTGTCCAAGGAAGCAGACTTTGTTTCGTGTCGCTCATTGAGGAATGGCCCCATCACGTATATACAGTATTTTCTTTTAAGGGGAAAGGAAGGCTCTAGTCCCCATAGTTTTGGGTGGTCATTAGGACCCTGATGATGTCTAACTTGATTTAAAACCAACTGGACATTTCTATCACTTTCCCCCCCATCCTTGACATGCCTCCTTTGAAGCTCGGCACTTTCCTTGGTCCAAAACATACTGCAGAAATAATCCAGTTGGAGACTGTTTTAACTGCCCTGGCTCAGTGCTAGGGAATTCCTGGAGTTATAGTTTGTGCTGGCTCCAGAGCTCTCTGACAGGGAAGGTGCAATGTCTCCTGGAAATACAGTTCCCAGGGCAGTTAAACCGATCTCCAGCTGGTTTATTTCTGCAGTGTGATATGGACCCTTGTCTTTGACCTACAGAAGTGCTTGGAAATCCCTCTAATAACCGACATGCCCATTGCCTCCTGTTGCTTGCTTCCTTTTCACCATCAGAGCTTCTTAACTGCTCTGGTTCCCTGGGCAGCCTGCTGTTTCCACAGCTGTTTCAGCATCATTTGTTTGAGCGCCACTTCCTTCATTTGCAGCATTTGCTGCTCAGATTAACAGCATCCGCTGCATCCATGACGCATCTGGACAACCACTTGTTATTGCTGCACCTCCTTCTCATATATTAAAAGCTGTCTAACACTGTCAGATTTTTTTAATCCACCTAGTCTAGATCAGTCTTGTCTATATCTTTCAGAATCTTGTTTTTGCAAAGGAGTTGGGGGCCAAATACATAATTGGTTGTGGCTAAAAGTTCCCCAGGAGGAAGGATTCATGTTTGAAACTTGTAATAAACATATTTCTGTTCCACTGGAGGCATCCTCATTCATTCATTCATTCATTCATTCATTCATTCATTCATTCATGTATATCTCATATTTTCCCCAATGTCAAGGGGACCTGCCACACTGAAGAAATAAAGCTGTTTGACACCACTTTAACTGCCATGGCTCCATCCTGTAGAATCTTGGGATTTGTAGTTTGGTGAGGTTTTCATCCTGCTCTGTCCCAGGATATCTAGAGGTCTACAGGTTTCTCATTTTTGGCAGAGAGACTTCCTGCCAAGCAGAGTAGACAATTCTGAACTAGATACAACAGTAGTCTGGCACAATGAAAGGCAAAATCATGTGTTCCTGTGTCAAAGTAGACATGTTTTTCTGTCACTCAACAGGGCATCTGTCATAATCACACAAGAAATGGAGGTGCTGGGACCTGTATAACTCAGATGAGAGACATATTTGGAACATCGGATTGTAAGGCCGGCAGGGAGAGACCAGGCCAGGCAGTTCATTCATTGTCCATATCAGACTCTGTCTCAGTTGACAGGAATATAGATACAACAGTGCTTCTTTTTCACTCTGTCTGAAATTGCTCTGTAATAACAGGAGGAGCTGGAGAGGCATTTATATTGATTAAACAATTGAAGCCATTTGTCTTTACAGAACCCAAAAAACATAGAGGTGTCTCTTCACTTCCTACGTTTGCATTCTCGCCTTTCATTCATTAGAAGCAACAGCCCTTGTAATCAAGTTGGTGTTTATGATAGCATGATTTATCACATCGGAATTTGATGATGGGGAGAGGAGAACTCAAGTGCACAGAAAAACCACATGTAAATATACAAAATAACCAAGCACTGGAGTGGAAAGAGTGAGGCAGCCCAGTGCTGGCACGAGGTGCAAGAGGATCAGTCGGTGCAGGACGGAAACCATTGCTCTGGCGTGCTGCTTGGATAACAGCCCTCTCGCAAACCCTGAGTGGCGGTGTTCATTTTTAAAATAGCATTGCATTTAAAGACCATTGAAAAGCTTAAGTCAGATTCTATTCTTTGTGTAGCCTCTAGGAAAAGTCAAAAATGCATTCCATTTGTAAGGTTTTTCCCTTGCTGGCTTGCTTTCTGCAGTTATAAGATTACCTGTTCCTCTCCACCGAGAGCTCAGTGGAAACTGTCATCTGTCTCCACCAGTATGCCTCTGAATACTAGAGAGATAAACAATAGAGGCCATTGCCCTCAGGTCTACTTGTAGGCTTTTCCCCTGGAAGCATCCAATTGATGGCCACTGGAAACATGATAGAAACAGACAGACTTTGGGTGTGATAGTAAAGAATGTTGGCAGCTGGCTGATACCACAGCAGCTTACTGATACATCTATGTTGCTATTGTCTACTCTGCTCTGTTGCAGCCTGACATCCTTTAGATATGTTGGATTGCAATGCCTATCTTCCCCAGCTGGCTGTGTTGGCTGGGAACAATGATAGTTCTAGCCGACACACTGGAAGAATATGATGCATTTTCTTTGATACTGTTTGGAAAATCTAGGGACAGATGAGCTGCTCTGCCTCTCTATCACAAACACACAGATGCATGCAGAGACACTCTAGGGTCACAGGTAGAGGATACCAAGTGGACCACTTGGTATATTATTTTTTAAGCACAGGATCTTCTGTCTGCAGAGCTTATATATTTTAGTAAGCTGTGGGATAATTCCATCTATCTCAGTTTCATACTCTGTCATGTTTGGCGGGAGCTCCCCTGTGTTGGGGTGGGGGCAGTTTTCCAACCTCATTTGGAAGTACAAGGAACTGGACCTTCAACCTTCTGCAGCAAAGCCTATGTTCTTCCACTGAGCCACAGTGCCTTCCCCAAATCGTTCCCCTTCAGTTAAAGCCTGAAACATGGGATTTTCCATGCTGGATTAATATGAAAGAGATGCTACACTATCTGGTGACTCTCTTGCTCATTTCCCTTCCTCATGCCATTACTTTGCTCGTACTTTAAGAGTACTGTAAGCTTTTCTCACAAGGTTGTCTGTTGATTCTCTAATGTACTTAGAAAAATATCTTGCTCTGCCAGTCACCCTTTGGATTGTTAGAGTTTCTCAGCAATGTAACTTAAACACACTCTTTAGTTCTCTTCAGGCAGCTATATGAAATGCGTGAAGGATTTAAGAGGGTAGAAAGATGAGGCAGCACATGTTCCCTCCCAGTACCATCAGTAGTGCCTGGCGTCTCCAATGTCACTGAGGTGGTGAATACACTGTAGAGCTTGAAAAATTGTAAAGAAAGTGATCATGGTGCAGGAGGTGAACTCATTTGGGGTAGTATTCAGCATTTTGCATAACTGCTTTAAAGTTTGGACTAAAAACCTGGAGTGGATTCAATGCCCTGCTGAGATGGAAGCCATCACCCATCTCTGTGTGCATCTACACTGTTGAATTGATGCAGTTTGACACCACTTTAACTGCTATGGCTCCATCCTATGATATCCTGAAATCTGTAGTTTTACAAGCCTTCTCTGATAAAGAGTTTTGGTACCCCAAAAAATCTACAAATCCCAGGATTCTGTAGGATGGAGCCATTAGCAGTTAAAGTGGTGTTATATTGCTTTATTTCTACAGTGCAGATGCTTCCCAAGTCTCCTATATCCTCATAGCTCTCTACCCATCCCTCCCAGTTTTCTCACCTTGAGCAGATTGGTCTGAAGGGTGATCTACTCATATTCACTCACATGTGAGTGGATTGCCCTGCACAGTTGAGGATCTTTCACAGTTCTTATGTGCAAGTCCACATGACCCATAGGAGTGATGCAGAAGAGAGAACCCCACCTGGTGTGGCCTCTGTCATTATTATGCTCTCAAATCAAATTGCCACTTTAGCAAATACAACACATACCAGAAAACATGACCAATATAAGAACGTGCTACTAGGAGTAAAACAATTGCTGTCAAAAATACATCCCCTTATTATTATACTTCTGCTTTGAGGTGGGTGGGCATGTTAGTCTGGTGCACCAAAAACAACTTAGGATCTGCAGGCACATTCCAGAGTAACAAGTTTGATTTGGCAGAAGCTTTCATGGATTGCAGCCCGCTTGACGCATCTGATGGAGTGGGCACAGTCCATGAAACCCTACGCCAGATAAAACTTGTCAGTCTTTCAAGTGCCACAAGCCTCTTTGTTATTTATAGCACTATGAGAAATCAAAATCCAGGGGGACAATGTCCAAGATCCTACACCAGATCTTTACCTGTACCATTTTGCATCCTTCCTTCCAGCAGCTGTCAATTACTGGGAAGGGCTTTTGGTGCTTACTGGTGAAATGGGAAGGCCATTTCAAACCAAGATATAGCAACTGAACTAAAATGAATGGAGAAGAGAAACAAGGGTGCACTTGCAGATGGAGTCTACTCACTTTTCCTTCCCCCTGGAGCCCAGAGCAGCTACATCTTCATGGTCTGAATTACCTCCTTGCTCCCCTTTCCACTATGAAGGAGCAGCCTCTGCCCCTAGGTCTCAAGAAATGTTTGGGGGGATTGGTTTGGGAGAAAGATTATAAATATGAGAATGAACCTCCTAAAACCTATCCACATGCATTGGACACACTTGCATGCATGCATGTCACCAACCATATGCCAGCCATAACTAGCCAGCAAATCCCTCGATTGAGTTATTTTTTTTTAGTTTCCTAGCATTTCAATGTGTTGTATGTTTCTATCAAAGCATATACAGCTGCTTGTGAAAAGTAATCTGTTCCGGTTACTCATGTAAAACAGACATCCACATGTGTTTAAAAAGCACCAATTTGTCACCATTGGTCACGCAGTGTTTAAAACACACTGAATCACTAGTTGAGTTGCTTACAATTTTTTAATAAATGTTTATTATTATCATTATTATTAAGCTTTATTTATATAGTGCAGTAAATTTACACAGATTTACATACAATCAATTAAAATAGATAAAATAAACCGGCCTATTCTACAAAAAATATTTAAATATAATACATATTAGTACATGTTAACATTCAATAAAATAAGGCAGACAACAAATTAAAATAACATCAGATATTACTCTTCCGATGTTACTCTTAAAACAAAAACCTCACACATTTTAGGACTGAGAACATTATGGCATAAAACTTGAAATATTTGTGTCAAAATGACCCTGAAGAATAACTTCGAAAAGTAACTAAAACATGGCTCATTTCCCCACTAAAGTAACTTTGTTCTCACAAGTGTTTGAACTATTATATCCACTTTACATAAAATATGAGTTACTTGTTTCAGGTTGCAATAATTCAGAGACATAGCATTTTTAGCCAGTACAGTCGGTCCTCTATATCCATGGCTTGAAGATATTCCAATAACAAATAAATTTAAAGCAAATCTTGATTTTGCTATTTTATGTAAGGGACACCATTTTACTACATCATTATATGGGTAATGATGTACTCATTGTGGTGTATAATGGGGCTTTAGCATCCACTGATTTTGATATTCTTGGGGGTCCTAAAACCAAAAACCCAGCAGATACCAAGGGCCCACTGTATGCAAAGGGATATTGTAGAACCTTTGAGACTAACTGTTTGGAAGAAGTTGTAGCATAGCTGTAGACCAGTGATGGCGAACCTATGGCACGCGTGCCAGAGGTGGCACTCAGAGCCCTCTCTGTGGGCACACATGCTGTCGTCCTAGCACAGAGTTTGCCAGAGTTTCTTACTAGAAAGCCAGTGGGATGTGGCACTTTGCAATAAATAAGTGGGGTCTGGGTTGGAGTTTGGGCACTCGGTCTGTAAAAGGTTCACCATCACTGCTGTAGACCAATTCTATGGAAGCTTATGCTACAATTTATTTTGCACAGATCGTCACAAAGGTGCTACAAGATGCCTTTGCATACACATTGCAGTAACGTAACTTGTTACATTTTAAGTTCCCCTTTCTCCAAATTGTCTTGCTCAGCCAGCCATAAGCCCACATGTTGGTAGCTAGAGACATGTGTCAGTGCATTTGTGTGTTCCTGAAGTCCCAGGACTTGTTTTAAATGAGTAGTGGTTGCTGACTGTTCTGGCTGTCAGATGGGTGAGCTGGCTTGAGAGATCTTTGCTGACAAGGTAAATGGCGCTGAGCAAAATCTCTCGGCGGCTCCTGCTTTGGACTGCCAAGAGTGTGTGTGTTAGGGAGGGAGAGATGGCAAACAATTCCACAAATGCAATTTCCCTTCTCTCTCTTTAACCCCTCTAAAGTGTGACAGGACTGTGGAATACTTCTCTGGCATAATGTTGCTGTCATTTGCTACTCATGTATGTGGCACTTATGGGCTGCATCTGCTCTGCAGAATTAATGCGGTTAGACACTGCTTTAACTGCTATGCAATTATGGGCTTGGTAGTTTTATGAGATATTTAGCCTTCTCTGCCAGAGAGCTCTGGTGCCACAACAAACTACCACTCCCAGGATTCCATAGTTAAGATTCCACAGTTAAAGCAGTGCCAAACTGCATTAATTCTGCAAGCTGGCACCAGCTGTACTTTCTTAGTGAAGCAAGTTAGGAAATGATGGTTCTGTGCCCTGAGGAGTTTAGGGTCCCCATTGCAAATGTGACGGTGATGGGAAAGAGAGGTGTGCAGAAGAAGATATCAGTGTGAGCATATGCATAATGCACAAGTGCAACACAAACTTATAGTGTGTTCCAGGAGCATCTGATGCTAAGGTTGACTTTGTGGTCTCTGATTTGGTTGAGGCTGAAGTCTGAGAGGGTAAGGCGACGCTGCAATGAGAAGTCTGGTTATGAAGACAGAAGTGGTTGTCTGTCCTCATCCACATTTTGTGCACTGATTTAAAAATCTTAATTTCATTGTAAATCATTACTGAAGACACCATTTGTTTCATTTTTAATTTGTTAAAATTGCATTAGTTTTGTTGTCCATTGGATCAGTCATACTTGTGTTCCTTTTTTCCTTCTTCCAACTTTTGTTTTTTCTTCAAGTGTGCCTGTGTATCCACTAGAGAATGAAAATCATAATTGTAATTGTTAATTACCAGATTTAAACACAAAACAGGTTTCCTGATTCCCTGGAAACCTTTGTCAGGAGGAATAATAGACCAGTGAGAATTTTGTACCATTTTCCTCTGATGTTTGACACCTGAAAGTGTTGCAGATTAACTATTCTGCTGAAAAGAATACATTTTTGTGCGGGGGCAAAAAAGTGGAGTGGGTATGTGTGTGTCAGAGAATGCATTTCGTGTGCATAAAAATCAGTAGTGGAGACTATTGGACAACAACTCTCACGATCTACAGTTACTTTAGGTCTTGTGGAAGCTAAATTTCTGCCCACCCAAAATGGGTGCAAAATGCCATCTTGTTCTGACCCATCTGTCATTCTGTATGCTCATTTGGTAACATTTTAAAAGCATTATTTGTTGCGTTTGAAAACATTCCATCAGATGAAAATAAAATCCAATGGGGGGGGGAGAGAAAGAAAAGCAGAGAACAGCATGAGCCATGTTCTTTTCAAACCTCCTACCTTCATATAAATTATAGCATTATAATAATAGAGTCCACAGTAAAAGATAACAACACAAAATAGCCTAATAGTGCCTTCCCTTTCAAACTGCACTGACTGTAACTATCCTACTCTTTATTTTTCCTGGAATTCTTAATATCTGCATTTTTGTCATTAACATGGTGAATAAAAAGATTTCAACTTAGATAAAATGCATCCAGTTTAATGTTTGCTTTATTCAAATATATATATATATATATATATATATATATATATATATATATATATATATTCCATGCAGTTTTGTTTTTTTTAATGATTCAAGTGGGGTAAATTCACAGCTCTGCTCCATACTTTTTCTCTGGCAGCAAAAACTGTGCTATCAAGGTTAGAAGTGAGTCATTGCAGATGCTTCATCGCTGGCCAAGTACTGAGCAGGTTAAAAAAGGAAGCAATTTCCAAAGGAGGTTGGCATGCACTAGAAAAAAACTGTCATGGTGTTCTCTGGACACCTTCTCGAAACCAGATTCTGGCAGATACCAGTCCTTTTTGGATGAGGCTCAGCCTTTGGGAGGGAAGTGTTTGAGAGGACTGGAAAGCAGCACTTCTAACCTTGATAGCACAGTTTTTGCCGTCAGAGAAAAAGTATGGAGAGAACTGTTTGGTTGTGTACTGTGAAAATTTGCAATTTTGCCTTGCCTTACCACTATTAAGGTTGT
>NC_056527.1:135330136-135440612 GCF_019175285.1 Sceloporus undulatus
TGAAAAGTAGATTAAGATCCTTTTATAACTTTCTTTTTATTATTCTCTCATCATCATCATCATCATCATCATCATCATCATCATCATCATCATCATCTCAGTTATTGACTCAGGTTTTGAACCACTAGTGGTTCTGATTCTATCCAAGAATCTAGAAACCTCAAAAGCTGGGGCGACTTGGGGTCCCCACCAATAATGTCAGCATCTCTTTTGGATGTTGGGAAATTAACTAACTCAAAAGGAAGAAAGCAAGAGGTGGGTACCTTATTCGGATCTTTTACACCTATTTATACCAGTGCTAACTATAAAAGACCCTCCAGCTTGAAGTAAATAAGATGTTTCTATTTAGAAAATGGACAAAGTAGGACACATACACACAAGAACTGATTCTGCAGTGAGACTCACACGAGGCTAGAGATAGGGAAGGTTGAAAAGTTGGATAGCAGATGATAAAGGGGTATATTTACCAGTCTAGGAGAGAAAGACTTGCTGAAGACTTGGGCATCATCTGAGGGTACACCCAGAAAAGTGAACAATACAGATAAGGTTTGTGGGGCTTTTATACCAAAAAACCTCAGGATATGTACTGCATGCCCAAAAGGTGTAACGAAAGCTTGGATGGACTTCCCAAAGAATGAACAAACTGATTCAGAAAATTCAAATCATTTTTATCACCAAGGTGCTAATGCATTGATGTGATCTGAAACAAACCTTTGATGATCAGAGAGGCAGAGGAAATGTTAGGACTTCAAAGAGGGGGAAACTGAGTATGGTCTCTGTCAATTTGAGAAATGTCTTCCTTTGCTGTCTTTTCCATGGGAAATGCAAAATAAGCAGGTAGGAAGAATGAGGTATTAGCATAACTCATCATGCTTGTCCTTCGTTCTTATGTAGGCCAGGCATGCCCTAAGTTAAGTGCCCCCGACACTTGTACATTTTAGTTTCCTTGGGTCATTGTGATCCCCAAAAACACATGTCAGGTCATTGTGACTTGCAGTCCTGCTCCACACTAGATATTAATTGTGAAAGCCCCATATCCACTTGGAGGGATGGTAGGGTAAGTTTGGTTAATGTGGCCCATTCCAAATAGCACACAAAGATGAACCACCAAAAAACAAACCCCAACCCCTGATATATGAAGACGACGGAGCAAAAGCAGACAGGTACACAATGTACCAAGTAGAAATAGAAAAGAACAGAAGAACATTGCGATCAATCATTTAATTGAGTTTCGTGAATTCTTCAAGAAATATGTCATCATTGCTATGGCATGGACTTAAATCACTGCTGTTGATCTGTGCTTCAGACTTTTTGCTAACAGGATAAATAAAAGGACTTTGGGTGAATTTCAGTAAAGCTGTTTCCCTACAATTGCTTCAGAATATTGAGAATTAAGAACTTTTCTATGAACTTTTAATGACCAGTTTCTTGAAGGATTCACTAAACTCAGTTAATTGATTGATTATAGTGATTTTTTTCCTGCTTCCTATACATGTAATATCGACTTTGTATGTTGTGTACCTATCTGCTGTTGATCAGTAGTCTATATTCCAAGTAGTGTCACTTTGCATAATTATAATTTTATAATTTATAATGATGCTTTTCAACTGTCCTGATTCAGCAAGGACAGTTTTTAGTCCAGTGCAATCCCACTTTTTCTACTGCTTTTAAAATGTCCCAGTTTCTCTTTCCTCCTCCTTTTGTCCTTAGCTTTCTTCAGTTGCTGCAAGCTGAGCTCAAAGTGCAGAAGAACATTTGCAAGTTTGAATGTAGTTGCATCAATTCAATGCAGGGATGGAAAAGAGAGGAACGGATAGTCTTGTCCTTCCCAGTAGGCTCAGACAAAAGCAAACTGCATATTCTTCTTCATTAACAGCTTCTGCCATATTGATCACACTCTGCTATTACTTAGTCACAGGTGCCCCAGTTTTCACCAATGAAATACTGAAGGGTATGTGGTCTTATTCAGTTGTTTTGTCAGTTACTGTACAATTGTTCCTGGAGCACTATCACCAGTGCAATTATGAAATATTGATTTTGAAATATTGAGACCTACAGATTGAAACTCAGCACCCTCTGGGACAAGAAAACAGAAATACAGGGGGTGCTGAATTTCAGTTTGCAGGTCTTAATAATAGTTTCCCCTTCTCCTTAATTCTGCTAGGATGGTGATGATATTAATAAGACTAATAAAATTAGTACTACTATTATCACTACTATTTCAAGGTACAGATTAAAAGCATACAAAGACATTGGTAAAAAAGAACAGAATATAAAAAAAACAACAACAAAAGAACATACCATTAAAAGCTACCCGTAGTCAATTCTTAAAAGCCCAATGAGATAGGGAAGTTCTCATTTGCTGACAGTGGCTTCTGTTAGACAGCAACATCCAAAGACTGGGAACAGCCACCAAGGAGGCCTTCTCCCTTGTTCCAACCAAACATGCCAAAGATCTAGAACCTGAACAGGTAGATGTAGCAATATATTGTTGTTGTTGTTGTCGTCGTTGTCTTCTACCATCTCTTTTAAACATTAGATTCTCCTACTCCTGCTTGCTTGGGTAGGTTTGCTCACAACTTCTTTGGTATGTCTTTCACTCTCCGCCAAAGCAGCATTGATATAGGAAAAAGAGAATAAAAGATTGGGACATGGAGAAGCAACCAGGTGTCTTTTACTTTTGCTTTTTATGATGAAGGGTTTTGAAGTTGCTGTTTTTATTTTTTTTTAAAAAAACTCAACTCCCTGTGTTTTGGATTTGGAAAGCTTTTTCATCTGAATGTTTTTAAATGACCCCTGCAGCATCTTTTTGCAGACAACAAAGCAGTCAAATACTGGAGGTGTGATGAAAAGTGGCCACCTGTCTCACTTTGTCTAGTGGCACAGCTTGGGACTGGGGATGCGGAGGCTTTGTTTTTGATCTGACAGGTGAATAGAGACCCTTTTTAAACAACAAAAATAACTGTGATCACATTGGCCATTTTAGAATATGGAGACGTCTGACTTTGCGTGGTTGCTTCCATAGCAAAGAAGAATATAGTTGGGTTGCAATGTGTTTTCTTCCCAGTTGTTTAGTGTTTATTGTTCAGTTACCTGTATCAAATTTACATTTTGGTGTTGGGCAGGTAAAACTTTTCTTTTGCATTGGTTACTTTTTGCATTGATTCTTTGGCAGTGATAGATAGAGAGGAAGAGAGCTAGCAGTCATAACATTAAAAATTGCCATTTATTCCCTATATCTTTGTGAAATAGGCAATAATTCTGAAAATAGAGCCTGCAGGTATTGCTGTGATTTTGCTTTCTTCCAGGTGGGGCCTTTAAAAGATTTCATTTCAGATGCCTAGTGATTTTGTGGTTCATAGGGGTTCTGTTTTCGGAGATAATAAAATGGCTGACTTAAAAAAACGAGACAGTCTTACTGTTCTTTCATTTATTGCTGTCTGGGCTATTAATTCTTTTTAATCTTCAAGATTGCTTTAATTTTTATTTTTTATGGCACTTTAGGAAAACATTCCGCTGTGCAAGTGGCTTATAAATCTCATAGCAGAAATAAATATAGATGCCTAATTTACCGTTGTTCATAATAACTAGCATTTACAAAGGCCTGCTGTTTAAAAGCACTTGTTCATATTGATTATTTTCCCCCCGCCAGTTATTTATGAATCACTCATGGCGTAAAATGTATAAACACCATGGAAACAATGCAAAATATATAAGTAACAGGGCACAATAGAAAGACAAAAATTGCCTTTCTTGGAAAGCATGTTGAAACAATAAACTTTAGGTTGATTTTGTCTGTAATCCTTGGGATAGACCTGTATGCTCAGCCTACACAATTTTAGGGGATGGTTGAAAACACAGCGGGTTGCCCAACACAGAAGACTGGCATGGAAGTCTCCAAATTTAATGCTCTACTTCAACTGATTTCCAAATGCAGATCTGGCCATTCCTACACTGTAGAGCAGGAATGATAAGCTTTTGGCCTTGTATGTGTTGCTGGACCACAACTCCCATCATCCTCTACCCCTGCCTACACTAACTAGGGCAAATGGGATTTGTAGTCCAACAATATCTGGAGGGCTGCACATTCCACAGACCTAGCACCAATTCACTCTACAAGGCACAATTATAGCACTGTTGTTCCACTTTAATTGGTATGGCTTCATCCTATGGAATCCCAGAATTTGCAATTTCTGTTGTTGTGTGCCTGCAAGTCATTTCCAACTGATGGTGACCTTAAGCCAAACCTATCATGGGGTTTTCTGGGGCTGAGAGTATGTGACTCACCCAAGATCACCTGGGAGGAGTGTTTAGGATTCTCAGCTAGTGAGATCCAGTGCTTCACGAAACTGCAAACCACATGTCATGGCCAGCCACGAGGAGGACTCGGAGGATGACAAGGAGGACCTGGCTCCTCAAGTGCAGGAGGAACCAGACAGGCCCCAGTTCTGCCCTGCCAGGTCTCATCTCTGCTGTCCCAGCCCCAGTGGATTTGGCTCAGCCAGACCCTAGCTCTGTGGGGTCTTCTCCAGTGGAGCTTGAGGCTCAGCAGTCCAGCCTTGCCCCAGTAGAAGTGCCAGACTTGGAAGACATAGAGCAGCAGAGCATTGGGGTTCTTACCTTTAGCCAGAGGAGATCAGAAAAGGCGTGCTTTCGGCGTTCCAAGAGGCGTGCTGAAAAACGCTCATTAGGCAATCAGCAGTTGTGATAAAGGAGCTAGATATAAGACACCTGGCAGATGCTGAACTCTCTTATCAGAGTCTATTGGTTCTACTTAAGCGAACGCTGCTGGATCTGACTCCTTGCCTCCTAGACCTTTGACTGCCTTTGAATCCTTGACCTCAGACTGGACTGGTAGTATTGCTCTCTATAATCCTGAACTTTGGACTGGCTTGTGGCTTACTCTCTTCGGACTTGGTTTGGCTGGAGGAACTGCTTCTTGGCAACTCGGTGTGCTTACTTTTTGCCGACCAGGCTCTTATCAGCCGTGTGAGTGTGTCTTGGCAGCATTCCCAGACACCACGTGCTTCTGGTTTTTTAAAGTTAAAAACAGCTTTAAAATGCATTTAAAATTCCAGCCTATTTTTAAAACATCTGTTGTGAGCTGTTTTAATAAGCCAGTATATTACTACTACTACTGCTATTACTACTACTACTACTACTACTACTACTACTAAGAACAGCAGCAGGAGTAGTAGTGAGGTACGGGGGAAACAGGTGGCTTATTCTTGAGCCAACATGATTTGATCTTCCTATTTGATTTAATCTTCAAACACCTTTGCTATCCTAACTAAGGGAGCTGCCATCTCATCTCTCTCCTTCTCTCTCTCTCTCTCTCATTTCCCCCCTATTTAAATTTTATTTGCCCAAATATTTTCACGTTATCTGTTTGAAAACCTGCTGGGTGATAATACTGCAAGTTCTGGGGTGAGCATGAACCTGGGTGGCGAAAGTCAATCCCACCAGCGTCTCTTTTAACTACACTGGGTGGGGAGAGGGGGAATAAAATAAAATAGCCACTTGGTTTTACTTGAATGCCTTCATAGATTAAAAGTCAGGTCTCTCTACATAAGACACACACAAAGGGACACTTTGAGATATCCCCCCCCATTCCACTTTTTGCAGCTTTTCCTCAGCTGCCTCTTCTTTAATTGGTCTGTAATCCTCATTTTGCTCCCTTCCTCCCCTTTCTAACGCACATTTATTGAGATGGGGTGAAAGGAGAAATTGCATAAAACCATTGCTCTGCCTCATCGAAATGGCTCCCTCTCGTAATTAGAAAACCTGACTCCCTTTAAGGAAGAGTAACGTCTATACTCTAAGATTTCACATTTGTGCACCTAATTGCTTCTTGATGAAATGAATAAAGGCATTTGTGGAGTATATAATTTCTTTCCCTTTTTTTATTTTTAATTTGCCGACTTGCTGAGGCAGTGAATGCCTGATGAAATACATTTCTTCTTGGCCTCTTTCACAAACTCATTGCCACCCTCGTCCCAGAGGGATTCAGATCCGAAAACACATCAGAAAAGATGTGGAATTATGGTTGGCGGGGGGAGAGAAGGGAGATTTCATTTTGCTTCTGGAGATTAGATTAGTCTTCTATATCAGGGATGGATGAATACCTGATGTCCAGGGATCCCAAATGCCTCTCGGTGATTGTGAGAGTGCCATATCCCACATTGCAATAATTGATTGGCTTCAAAAGGGTTGGATTCCCCATTTCCACTGACATGGAAGCTACCAGTTGCCACAGTGGACAGAAGCATGGAAATCCCATCACCTTGGACATGGGTGCATAGACATCATCCTTCTGAGATTTGCTTTGCTTAATAGCTTTCAGAGGGTCACCACAAGAGTTAAATGCAAGGCAGTGGCTGCAAGGGACAGAGACAGATGCAAAATAGTTGTTCGGCAGCTGGAGCCAATTACCCTACTGCACTCTCTGGCCATGAGCCTGCATGCACAAGTACCCTTAAAAAGAAACATAGCTTTGCTTGTGGCTTTGGGAGTAAGAAGCCATTGGAAGTCTACTGCAGATCATACAGAGATCCATCAGTGACCTACCTTCTACCTTTCCCTGATCTAGGAGGAGTGTAGGAAAAATGTCCCAGTAAAAGACAAAAAGATATGCTGTGAGTACAGAGGATGAACCTGTGTGCATTCACCACAAAGCTGTTTTTACAGGTCTTGATCCCTCTAACTCCCTGAACCACTTGTGGTGGAGCTTTTTGGGTCAAAAAGAAAAGATGAGTTCCTGGAAAACTCCAGGAATGACCATTCATCCCCACTGTTTAGCATTTAAAAGTATTCCTTTTTAAAAATCAAAAGTGGACTTCTGGCTACTCAAGCTTTGATTTTCACCATTTTGTTGACCTTTTGGGTGGTGCGCATGATCCCCGGAGGCTCTGGGGTGTGTATGTGTCCAATATTGCCCATGGACCTGCTGCAGTTGCCTATTCCTGGTCTAAATCCATTGCTAGTTCCATCTGGATTACACCCATTGAAATCAGTAGAATTTATACAAGTTTAGACTAACAAATGCCATTCATTTCAGTGGGTTGCTTCTCAACAGGAATTAAGACTGAAATAAACTCTGGGAATGCTGTTTTATAATTCGACAGACCATTTCTCCATCTGTTTCATCTCATTTTGAATGATTTCCCAGGATCTTTCCCATCATCTGCTACTGAGTGCTTTTAGCTGGAGATGTCAGGGATTGAATCTGGGAGGGAACGTATGCATGCGACACAGTTTGCTGTATCATCAAGCTACATACAGCCCTGCCTCAAAGGCATGTCAAGAGATAAGAGGACATGACTGTCACAGAAATCAAACTAGCCAGCCAGAATCTTTGATTTCAGTTCTCTGCATAAAACATAAAACAGTAAAGGACAGAAAGGCTGTTTTGTCTGCCCGAGGTTACAGTACAAAATGCTGTAAAGGCCATAAAACTCAGCCTTAATCTTTGGTACCACAAGGCCACTGCTACTTTGAGCTGATTTTCCTTAAAGCAAAAATAGTCTTAAGAGCTAGCTTACTCTTGCCAGCAATCTAGTTAGTGTGTTTTAACGAAGTCCCTGTAATTGGTTGGAACGCCACCAAAAGCAATTAGAATATATATGTGTGTTTGTGTTCTCACTCTGCTTTGAAAGAAGGAGGATTAATTTCTTGGAATTCCACAAAGAATTGTTTTGCCATGCTTATTTGGACAAATTTTTGTTAAGTCTAAAAGTTATTGGGTTCTGTATCTCCAAGTATGAATTGTCCTTCCCTGCTTGGAATTAATTTGCTATCATCATTTGCAGAATTGAGATAAAGTGTTTTAAAGTCATTTGGAGGGAAGATTTAGAAAGATCAGGAGCTGTGACTGATGTTCTAGCACTGGATTTGACATCTCTCTTGCAATCAAATTGTCTCCTGATCATCCTCTGGTTTTTTGAATCGCCAAGACTGCTTTTGCTTTGTGGATTAGATGCAGAGGTTAGCTTCATCTTGATATTTTACGTTCATTGTCCCTTAGTGTTTCTTCTGATTTAAGGAAGATATGTGGAGGAGGGAGGTGTATCTCTGTCTGTGCTTTAGATCAGGTTTAAATATTGAACTCATTAGACTGCGGTTGTAATTAGAATCATAGAGTTGGGAAACACCACAAGGGCCATCCAGTCCAACCCCTGCCATGCAGGAACTCACAACCAAAGCACCCCCGAGAGATGGCCATCCAGCCTGTTTAAAGACCTCCAAGGAAAGAGACTCCACTACACTCAGAGGGAGTTTGTTTCACTGTCGAACAGCCCTTACTGTCAGGAAGTTCCTCCGAATGTTGAGCTGGAATCTCTTTTCCTGTAGCTTGCATCCATTGCTCTGGGTCCTAGTCTCTGGAGCAGCAGAAAACAAACTTGCTCCATCTTCAATGTGACACCCCTTCAAATACTTAAACAGGACTATCATATCACCTTTTAACTTTCTTTCCTCCAGGCTAAACATACTCAGCTCCCTAAGTCTCTTCTCATAAGGCATGACCCTTCACCATTTTAGTGACCCTCCCCTGGACACACTCCCAAAATGTTGAATGGTCTGGAAACCATGCCTTATGAGGAGAGACTGAACCTGGGTATGTTTAGTCTGGGGAAGAGACAGTTAAGAGGTGATATGATAGTCATGTTTAAATATTTGAAGGGGTGTCACACTGCAGGTGGAGCAAGCTTGTTTTCTGCTGCTCCAGAGACTAGAACACGGAACAACGGATGCAAGCTATAGGAAAAGAGATTCCATTACAACAGAACAATCAGCTCAAAATTTCCATGCATCTAGTTATAATAATAGGTTGAATCCAGGCTATGCCATTGCTTGGAGTTTGTTGTTGTTATGTGTCTTCAATCTGTCTCTGACTTATGACAACCCTCCCCTAGATATTTTTGGGCAATATTTCTTTATATGAAGTTTGCCATTGCATTCCTCTTACCCTGGAATGGGGGCCCATGGCTGAGTGCAGATTTGAACCCTGGTCTCTTAGTCCTAAACCAACACTTAAATCCATATACCATATTGACTTCCCAATGTTTGGAGCAGACCTGTGGGAATGGATGGAGCTTAAACTGGTCAGGACTGACTTGCTCCGTGAATCTATTCTACACTTGAGCAAGATTGAATCCAACTCAGTAACCCTTCTGTAAGTTTTGCTGGACACCAGAAACAAAACAGGAATCAGGTGTGGCTATGGATAATGTTCATTATATATTAGACACCTATTATCTTACCATGGGACAGAACTAACATGTTGAGCCTGGCACTGAGTGGTGAGGAAATCAATAACAGAACAACCCATTGCCTCACCTTTTCTCCCATCCATTTGCTTGTTCATGTGGTCCTGGCATCAGTTTCAGCGTTAACCACTTCTACGTTCTATTGCCATTCTCTTGTCACTTTCGACCTAGAAAATGACATATTTGAATGCAGGGTGTATTAGTATCTGCTCCTGCCCTTCCTCTGAATTGGCTTTGTGATGATGCCATGGGGTTAGAGTAAAAATAACGCTTCCTAGATATGCTACATTCATTGCTAGTTCTATTTGTGGGGTCTCTGGTGTTGAAAGAACTGAGGAAATGTTACCAAAGCCCAGGGAGAGCAGAAATGCCACTGACCATAAGTGGATAAACACCTCAATTGTGGTCCTTCCTCATTTCTGCAACAACTTTTCAACTTTGCAGTCTGCAAACTGGTTGAAAGAGACATTTTGGCTCAGCCTTTTTACAAACAAAAATCCTCAACGTGGCAGAACGATCACTATAGACTCTGGATGCTTGCTGAAATGAACGGGCTTTGTTTGTTGTACATCTTTTCCTGAAAACTAACAAGGATGGGTGCATTGACTTTCCACCTCTTACAATGCATCCAGAAGCCTGGAAGCCATGGCGGAGAGCGCCGTGCTTTCTCTCTACAGGTGTCCCAGGGGGAAATATTCAAACATCAGAAGACAAGCCAGAGAAAACTGTATAATGCTTTCAGACCCAAAAGAGCGAGCGAGAGAGCGAGCAGCGTTTTAAGAGGAAAGAAATGAATCATCAGTTTTGAACTCTGGAAACTGACGGTGTTGGTGTGCTTGTTTTCTGTAAAAGGTATTAATGACAAGAACAACCTCAGACAGGCAGGCTTAGTTTGATTTATTAATCAATAGCAAAATAACATTACAGGCTAATCAGCATTACAATTTAGTAAGAGCAAAAAAATACAAGAGGCAATTATATCCTTTCAGAGGAACCCAGCAGATTAACATTTCTCCGAAGAATGCAGAAACACAAACAATATTTATAGATCGGCAAGACAAAGCTAATCTCTCTTACCCATAATCCTCTTAAACAGAAATTCCATTCACAATCGCATTCCCATCTTCTGTGTGTCCTTTCATTTTTCCCTACTCAGCTGCTACGTAAGATGTACCAAAGTGGAATGGTCCAAAGGCTTTTCTAGCTCAGCATTTGGTTCCCTCACCCATGAACCATGGTTAGTCCATATGATTTAACAGGATCAGCCCATCTGTTACTGAAAGTCACACTTGTTAAGTTTAATTGTTAAAGGGGAGCACAAACTGTTTATTGATCGATCAACCATAAAGGAACCAAATAATTGTACAGGACCAATCATTCCATAAATTAAGTGATACAGGCATGCCTCAGTTAACAAAGCCTATGATAAAAGAAGATTTCGTTCACAAAGTTTTTTTTATAGCTGCTCAGCCCTTCTTTTCCTCTTGTCTAAGCAAAACCCACCTGCTCCAAACCCTTGGAACTCCAATTGCTTGTGTTTTTATTGGATTCCCAAAGTGATACTCTCACTTTGATGACATGTCACTTTCAGCCACCATTTTGAGAGGGTCTGAAGAAAGATGTTGTGTCATGCCGGGAGTTATCTGGTTGAGGGAATCTGGGGAGACATTTGCCCCCCTGAATCTCTGCAATTGTCCATCCCAAAGTCAAAGAGAAGCACAGAGTAAACAAGAGGAGAGTAAAGTAATCTCTTTGGCCATGGCGATCACAAGCTTTGGCCTTGTTTTCTTTCTACCCTGAGATGTGGGGCTTTGGGTTAAGGGAAGGGTAGATTAAACATCTCCATGGGTCAGATTAGAGATTAGAGTGGTTTGAGTGTTGGACTATGACTCTTGAGACCCAGGTTCAACCTTGAAACCCACTGGATAGCATTGGGCAAGTCACACTCTCTCAGCCTCAGGGGAAGACAATGGCAAACCTTCTCTGAGCCAATCTTGCCAAGAAAACCCTGTGATAGGCTCACCTTAGGATGGTGTGGATAAGTCAGAAATAACTTGAAGACACCACTACCACGAACAACATGGGTCATCTTGGGCTCTGGGGGCTGGATTAGGTGCATAGGCTTCCCGCTTCTTGCTTTAGTGAGCCTGGGGAAATGGTCGTCCTACAGAAGTTGGTGGACTGTAACTCCCATAATCCCTTATAACTTTTGGCTATGTCAACTAGGATGATGGAAGTCAGTGTCCCAAAATCTGGAAGGTCAGAGGTTCCCTCCTTTCATCCGTTCCATATGTGACTCTCTTCTACTGAGGGTAAGGCATTTCCTCCCCCTCCCCACAACTCCGTAATGAGAATAACTCTTTCTCAAACATCACTCACAACCTCCCCCTCCCCGACCGTCCTCCCGCCCCCACAAAACAAGGTTTTCCATGTTTGATTTATGGGCTAGACCTTTTGCATAGCTGGTCTGCAATCTCATAAAATATTAAATGCATCCATATATTGACTCTCACATTTTTGATATATTTCACGCCTCATTTGCCATTGGAGTCAAGGACAACTTCACATTTTCTCTCGGCACAGGATCAAGATGTAGGTAATTTTAAAAAAGGAAAATTCTATTGTTTTATGCCCCCCTCTTCTTCTTCTTCTTTTTTTACCTCTGTTGCTGTTGATATTAAGGCTTTGCAGCCATAGCAACCGACTTACACAGTGTGGATTTCACTTCTGAGTTTGGAAGATAGATGGGGGCATTTTTTTTCCACCCGCACACACGCCCCCATCCCAACCATTCCCAAGAAAAGGACCAGTGTGTATGTGCAACAGAGAGGGAAGCACACCTGTCAGATCTCCTCTTTTGGCAAAGAAGCACACCTGTTGCATCTCTGGAAACCAGAGAGGAGATGGACCACCCTGCCTTGCCCTCTTGACATCCTTAATTTTTCTCCAAATAGGTGGTTTTGCTCAGCTATTCATGTGATCTAATGAGAGGATTAGGCTGGGATTTCTAAGCAAGGTTAAGCGCAGATTCATACACTTCCTGTTAATTGGAGGAAAAAAGGCTCTGCTGTCTGACTCCCTTGCAAATTATGCAGCAGTTTGAGGTGAGAACGAGTTATTCCCTTGTTGCTGAAATAATTATTTTTGTCTTTTTTAAAAAAGGTGTTGCATCTTTCTGATCTTTAATCAGAACGCATTGCCCTGGCAGCAGCTAATAGGGCAACGGAGCTGCTCTAGGTTTTAGTTTGAATGTCAAAAGGATCTATCCAGGGTACTAACAGGTATTGGAAGAACAAGTCCAGCAACTTGGATAGATCCCTTAAAGTTCAGGCTACAACCAGAAGAGGATTCAAAATATATTCCACTGGCAACTGGTGGCAGTGCTGCTGCTCTAGGTTTTAGTTTGGATGTCAAAAGGATCTATCCAGGGTACTAACAGGTATTGGAAGAAGAAGTCCAGCAGCTTGGCTACAACCAGAAGTGGATTCAAAATATATTCCACTGGCAACTGGTGGCAGCTGGTAAGGCAGTGGCACTGCTCTAGGTTTTTGTTTGAATGTCAAAGGATCTGTCCAGGGTAGCAACAGGTATTGGCAGAATAAGCCCAGCAGCTTGGATAGATCCCTTAAAATTCAAGCCACATCCAGAAGTGCATCCAGAATGCATTGCTCTGATGGCTGGTGGCACCTAGTAGGGCAGTGGAGCTGCTCTAGGTTTTAGTTTGAATTTCAAAGGATCTTTCCATGGTGCCAATAGGCCACTAAGTCCCATTTTGTGCCTGGGGGTTTAAAAAATGGCCTCCTTGGGTCAGATAGAGAACCTTTGTGGTGTTGAGCTTCCCCCACCTTTAAGGTTGCCTGATCTCAGACCCTGGCCCTGAGTTTCCACGTTTCATGGCTCATTTCCAAGGGGGAGACAAAGGTACCAATTCACTAGTTTTGGTGGACTCAGCCCCAGGCATGAAGAGCAGCAGCTTGCTATAATTTGCAAGGCTTATTTGATTTCTTCTTGCAACTTTCAAAGATTGTTTAGGGAGCCCTATGCATATACTGAGGTGTATTTGAGGTGCCTCGGCTCACCTTCTGTTCTGCTTTGCAGCCACTTTCAGGTGAGAAGCAAGTAGGCTGGTTTAAATGTTCCTCGCCCAGACTCCCTATGTAGTTTCAATTTTCAAACAGGAACATAAGCTCTTCTCTCTGTTTTGCTCCCTTCCTCCCTCTCTCTGTATGAAAAGCTGTGACCATCTGTAATGTGTACTCAGTGCACAACACTTAATGATACCAGCAAGGGATGTCCTTAGGTCTCAAGTTTGGGCCTGAAAACCTTAGGATCTGGCAATCCTAGTAGCAATGAAAGGTCACTGTGCATGAATGGAATGAGGTGAGAGAATCATCCCAATGGGTTTATATGTGTTTTAATCTATGTTATACCCAGCCTTGGGTCTTGGGGAGGGGCAGGTAAGAAATAAAGTAATAATAATACCAATATATATTTTCAGACAAATACAAATGCTGAATCAAAAGGGGAGCATGGTGTAGAGCTCTGAGCTTTGGACAATAACTCTGGAGGCCAGGTTTTGTATCCCTGCTCGAGCATAAAAACCCACTAGGTGAACTTGAGCAAGTCACACTCTCTCAGCCTGAGAGGATAGCCATGGCAAACTCCTTCTGAAGAAACATGCCAAGAAAATCCTATGATAGGTTCGCCTTAGGGTCACTATAAGTCAAAGATGACTTGGAGGTACACAACAGCAACACATTTTCAGACATGAATCAATCTCTTTTTCTCATTAAAAAAAGATGTACGTTTTGCGTGTGTGTGTGTGATATAATGTTAGAGGAGTTTACCTTCCCTCTCCTCCTTCCCATGCCGCAAACTAATTGAAAACAACATGAATGTTAATGATGCATTTCGTGTTTGGAAGTTAGAGAGGTGATTAATATGTTGTACGTTGTATATTAACACCTTCTCAGTGGCATAATGGGGACAAAATATATGCCGCACAATTAGGTTGTTTATTTCTCCTCTCTGTTGCTCTGGTTCCCCCGATTGCTTGACACTTTGAAAATGCACGGCTTCAGCTTTAGAGGGCTTTGATTTAAAGTACAATTTCAAATCAATCAATAAAAGATTATTTTGTGCTCTGTTAAATATATGTGCGCAAGTATGCATGTACAGGAGGAGTTAAGAGACAACTTACCAAGTTGGCAAGTGGATTGTAGCGTTGGTTGGATCGCTTGCAACCTAGGAATGAAACTTCTTCAGAGAAATCCCTTTGGAGCTGTGATATTTCACTTTCTTGATCCCTTTGCTCAGAATCAGTTCAAAGAGTGAAGGGTCTTCATGCAAAGAAAAGAGAGCTTTTTGGTGCAGAAGGATTGCCCCATTTTATCCCCACAGTAACCTTATAGTGAAGTTGGAGGGGGAATGTGAACCTAAGTTTTATATCATGGGATTATGACACTAAAGACCATGGTTAGATTCCACACTCAGCCATGGAAACCCACTGGATGACCTTAAACAAGTCACAAACTCTCAGCCTCAGAGGAAAGCAAAGGCAAACCCTCACGGAACAAATCTTGTAGAGCAATGTGGGGAAATAGAGTCTCAGGCGGATGTAAATGCATCCAGACTTTTTTGAGCTCCAGAGGCTTGCCCTTTTCATGTCTGTAGAAGAGAAACAGATACAGTAGAACAGATGTGCTGGGAAAGCCCAGGGCTGTACCTGTTTCATTTTCCACTCCTGCCTCTGTATTTGTGCCCATGTTTCTGAAAGTGGAAGTGACTATACAAAAGTAACTGGACTGATCTCCATTTGAGATCATAGTGGGCAAAATTTAACAAGTTTTTGCAAAGTTATCCGCACAGGGTAAAGACAAAGCCATGTATAGCAACCTTTGGTTTTTTAAAATCTTCCTAGTACAATTGATTTTAAAAAATGCTTGTTGTGAAGACCCAATAATTGGCCCAAAACAGGACTGTGTCCCTGAGAAATAAAGACATGAAACACTGAGTAGGGGGCACCTTAGTTCTGCTATACCCCTGCAGAGACACAAGAAATCCCTAGGATGTGACTTTTTCATACACTTTTGGCCACATTTGTATGGCCTGACATTAAAGAATCATTTAATTTAATCACACAATCCCTGCTTGTGTCTTTGGAACAACCCTTTTAGGTCAGTGGGAGAAAATCCATCAAGGGAAAGGGAGGTTGACAGTGCAACACTTCCAGCACTCCCTGATGGATTGAAGGGCTTTGAGAATTCATCTCTCTTTTGCCATGGGATCCTAAGGTTTTATGTCTGAAATGAAGGGCTTTCCCCTCCTCTTTGATGCTGCCATCCTTTGGTTCAAAGATTCCTACCTACTCCTCTTGCAACAGTGTCTTCTCATTCCTTTCTTCACATAACAAAGAGTTCAGGCTGCCTTTTTGCCATTGGCTTTCTTCTGTAGGGAGAGCAGAGAGAATGTGCTGGGATCTTCCAATATAGGGAATGATATCTTAATTTGCTAGAGATCCAGAAGGAATGGCTGACAAGCAACAGTCAATGCTCAAGACAAAATGAATGCACATGTCAGACCTGCAGCCACAACGTTGTAAGTTTGATCCTCCAACTCCAAGGTTGACTCATTTTCCATGCTTTCATGGGTTGGTAAAATGAGTACCAAGCTTGTTGGGGGCAACGGGCATTCATGCTGTAAAATGCTTAGGGAGTGTCAGTTCACTGATAAGTGGTATAGAAATGTCCTTGCTATTGCTATTGCTATTCAACTCTTCTGTTGCTGGAGATGAAGAACTATCCACACTGATTGCATTACATACAAAGAAGGCTGCAATTTGCAATATTCCCCGAAGTTGAATTTGGAAACGATTGAAATACAAAGTGCTGCATTTTTGTTTCAACATGTGTACAAAATTTAATGCCCACCCAGCCTACTATTGCTCCGAGAAACAGCTGTCAACTTCTCCTCCAGCATGAAATCTGCAAGAATAACCTGTCCCTAGCTTTCATTTTATTTTGGTCTGTGCGAGGTCCTCCCAAACGGTTAACAGAGACATCCTAGAGAGGTTTCAGGGATGGCATTAGCCAGCCAGTATGTTTGCTAGTAAAGTTATGCTCTGCCAAGTAGCCAGGGTTGTCATCCAAAAAACCAATAAATGTCAAATGCTGCGAGGGTTATACTTCTGAAAGTATGTGCTTGTTCTCCTCTCCTCCCCGTCTCTTTTCCCCAGCTTCTCTTCTGTTGTTATATTGCTCCATTCTCATGATAGATAGTATTTTTAATCCATTTGTAGTAAACCATCATGAGGCCTATCTTGATGGAAAGACGGGATTCAGATATTTCAACTAAATAGCTCTCCAGGTTCTGCCCTGGTTCTGCCTCTGACATTTTGGATTTTGAACATATATTTTGGCCAGTTAGCAATGCTATTCTCACCCACTGGGGCTTTTCTAACAGCTAGCAAACTTGCCAGTGGTCCTTTATTGTTTCAATACTCTCCAACCTCCTCTGTTTGCTCAGAGCAGCCCCTCTATTTTGCCACATGTTCTTAGTAGATTAATGTCTCTATTGTTCTTGTGAGACCATATTAAGGCTTCAAGGCAGCTAACAGATTGGAAATTTCAACTTTTCTTCTACTGAATCTCCCAAAGTGCACGCACCCCTGAACACTAAAGCATCACAGAGCGCATAGATCACCATTTCACATGATGTAGTTGGCAAGGATGATTTTACCCTGGTGATGAAAAAATCATTAAAATGTGAGGAAGGACAGCATTTGTGTATGTCAGGTCTTCTTTGTTTGTCTGATCAATTTTTACTAGGACCCTGAAATCCACAAAACAGTCCCATTCAGAAGCCGCACACTAACAATTCCAGAATTTGAGCCTAGGAATTTGTTTTTGAGTACCAAAAGTGAAGAGAGCTTACGGTCCTTCTGCAAAAACCTCTATTTCCCATTACTCCAGAGCTTTCTTCATTTCAGCAGCATAATTCAACTGGGAGTTAGAAATCCTTTTCTGTCTACTGCAGATCACCCAGATGTCTACCAGTATATCCCAAATCTGCCTTCTTCTGACCTTCGTGACTGGCAACTTCAGGTTTTTCTTTCATCCCAGCCAGTCAACCTTGTTGCATTTAATTTATTGCAGGGCACACCGTTGCAAGATATATTATTACATCATACAATACCAGGTAAATAACCTTCAGCAATTTATAGTAGCAGAAGGTCTTTAGAAACAATTTGTGCTTAAATTTATATATTTTCCCATTCCCTCTTCATCTCTTTATCTGGTTTTTAGTCATGTCAATTGCATTGTAAGATTGTGGGAGGGGACTTTTTAATGTTTTTTCCAGACTTAGATACTGTACTTCAGAAATAAATAAATATGAAAGGACGTTACAAGCACAGGCAATTTGGGGACTGACTAGAGGGCACATTTCCCCATCATGATGGGGTCAGTTCCCTATCTGTATTCCATCAGTGAGTATCCATTGTTTACAACAGTATCCATACATTTCCCCAGTCTTTGAAATTATGTAAGGAGTCTACCTTGCCTTGAGTCTTCCATTCCCTTTGTGGACTGAGCATGCAAAATTGTCCCACATGGGCAGAGGAGAGGGGAGAATACTGTTCTTCCCAGTAGGCTCAAGCAAAAGCAAACTGGTGAAGCCTCTCCCAGCTTGTGTGTTCTTTCCCATTAATGTTTGCCATCTTCACTACACTCTTGGCTACACATAATCCAGTTTCCATCTATGAAATGTTGGAGTGTAACCATCTCTCACCTGCACTGCCCAAACCCATCATTATGAGCCTAGCATCTCTCCTTTAAGACTCCTGCATTCTCCTGCAAACCTATCCAGGGGTAGCCATGGTGGCCATACAGCAAAGTAAAATAACATCCAAAATCCACAAAATAGCAATGCCTTTGTTGGGCCAACCAAAATGCAAATACACACCACACACATTGCAAGCTTTCGAAGCTCCACTGTCTCCATCATCAGCCAAAAATGTTAAGAAGATAGAAATAAAATTTTACTTTTGTGGACTACAGTTCTCAGAATTGCCCTACCAGCAGTCATCCTGACTGGGGATACTGGGGGTTGTAGTTGAAGGAGTGATTTACCCCCAACCCCAATCTTACTGACAAACTACATCCTGTTTGTGCATCATTGAAATGAGATGAAACAGAGGTTGTTATAAATAGTTTAGACTTTCCAGCCACTAGAGGGAGTGGAAATTCACCAGCGTTCCTTTGTGGGAAAGAAAGAATAATAATAATTTGGAAGGAAAAAGTAGAGAGAAGGCTATTTTGTTTGCCTGCATGTCAGTGAGCTTCTCATTTTGCTGAGCAGCGCCGTTTAGTTTCTCCTAGTTGTTTACGAGTGGTTACTTCTCACTTTCACTAATGTGTTTCATTATATTGTTCCCCTCGATTGCATTTTGGTCTTGCTTAATAGTCTGAGTTACCAAATGGATATAATGGCTCTCAAAAACTGCAGATCCTCTTGGAAAGGCAGGCTACTCTCTTTTGCGAGCGGGGAGGATGTCTCAGCCATTTACTATGATAAGGATGAATATTATTTATACATTAGAATTACTCTCACAGGGAATTGTCAAAAAGTCAGGCTGTACTGTGTCTTCTCTTTTGTCCACCAAAAGCCAGAAACTGCACATGGTGTTCCGAAACCCATCCACCCAATTGGTAGTATGTTCTGTACTCATTGACTAACAAGGGTTCCCAAGATGTTAGCCATTTTGCTGCATGACTAAAGCACAGCTGGAGAATTTTAAAGAAATGCCACTGTAGCTTTGCAAGGTATGCAAGAGAAGAAAGAAAGAAAGAAAGAAAGAAAGAAAGAAAGAAAAGACACTTCTTCGGCCAAGAAAAGTTCCTTTGGATTGTGTTCCCTCTGGGACAGTATGTTCTTTGCTCATGACAAAGCTGGGATCTCCGTGCTAAGTTCCGATGAACTAGGACATTATATTTCCATCTTATTACCTGGCATGCATTCCGAGGTGTGGGCAGCCGCTGTTTTGTTTGGCTTACAAAGTAGAACTGGGACTGAGATCAGGATGCCCACATATAATTATATGTCTCCAAAAGAACTTGTTGTCTTCTCCCCACCTCCCTCGCTGATGTTTTTTGCCTTTGACTTCTCCAGTTGTCATGCATACATTCAGCAGATGTCGTTTCTCCTGTGTGTCATGCATTGGTTAGCATGTTAGATATGGTCCAGGGCAACCCCACAAAATTTATAGGCAAGGAATACTCAGAGGTAGTTATGCCAATTTCTTCATCTGAAATATAGTCTACAGCATCTAGGCTTTGTTTTAGAGTTCCTGTATGGCAGGGGGTTGGACTGGATGGCCCTTGTGGTCTCTTCCAACTCTATGATTCTATGATTCCTTGCTGGTTTCCCATCCTAATACTAACCAGGACTTAACTTCCAAGATCGGATAGGATCTGGTGCCTTTAGGATATTTATCCCCCTATTCTATATATGCTAGACCCAGTGTGGTGTCATGGTTTGAATGCAGGATTGGGGTACTGGAACACTAGGGTTTGGCCCTGGAAATCCACTGGATGACTTTGGTCAAGTCACACTCTCAGCCTCAGCAAGAGGCAAAGACAAACCTCCTCTGAACAAAGTTTGCCAAGAGAAACCCATAAGAGGGTCACGTTAGGGTCATCATAAGTCTGAAACAACTTGAAGTCACACAACAACCACCTATATACACTTATCTGGGAATGAGTTCCACTGAACACAGGGCAATGTATTACTGAGCAAGTGTACACAAAGTTGTATTGTTATAGAGGGATACCTTTGTTCTTGCTATATCTTCAGCCAACCCTTACTTTAGAAGAAGATATAGAGAGATCTTGTTCTTGTAGCGCCTTTGAGACTAACTGAAAGCAAGAAGTTGGCAGGACAAGTTTTCGTAGACTTAAGTCTACTTCCTCAGATGCATTAATCTTAAAAAATAAAATGCATTAATGCATTTGAGGAAGTAGACTTAAGTCTAGGAAAGCTCATGCTGCCAACCTCTTGCTTTCAGTTAGTCTCAAAGGTGCAATAGGTTCTCTCTACATACTGATTTTACAGACTAACATGGTTATATCTTTGAATTTTGGGGGAAGATGGAAGGGTAAGAAATGTAATGTAACAGAGTCATGTTTTGCACTGATAGAACTACTGTCTTTCATGACTCTATAAAAGGCAGAACTGCACGAATTACAATTGATCAATCAATATCGTAACCATTGCTGGTAGTTGTAGAACCCATATGAAGGGAATTCTAAATGGAGCTGCAAACGACTTCTTGATATGGACACTAATGGTGCACTTGGCAGAGTCTTTCTGCAATTCCAATAACCCCTTAACTGTGCCAGATTTCCCCGAAGTGTTGATACTTTCCCAAACTCTGGTTCCTTTATTACATACAAACCTGGCCCTTAAAAGCATATGCACATATGTGTGTGAGCGAAAGAGGAAATGGGAGATTCTCAATTGATTGCACTTGGATACTTTTTGTACCAGACTTGAAAAAGTCAAGTGTGAATCAGCTATTCTTGAAGCCGCTCTCTCCAAGAGCCAACAAATGATTATGGCATTTTGCTCGAAAAGCTAAAGGAGGCTTTCACTTGTCCATGGCTTAAAACTCATCTATCCTTCGCAGCTTCCAACGACAGCTGGAATTCCTGGTCAAGGGAGGCAAAACCGGTTCCTTCCCTGTTGTCCTGCTAGCAAACACAGGACTTTTCGATTCAGAAGGCCCTTTAGCAACTGACCTCACTTGCTGAGAAAGGGGCTTAACAGAGTTGTTTTCTTTTCAGCCGTGTGCTTCTCCTTGTGCTTTTCAATGGGCTTTATATTTTAATTGTACTTGTCCCCTTTGATTTTTTAGATTCTTAGCCATGATGGGCGCTGTGCTTTAGCAGACAGGCCAAGGATAAATCCAATATGTACATCTATTTTAAGAAGCTGTGTTCAGCAATATGTGGATTTTCCTCTTTAGCATATTCTATCTGACCAAAAAAAAGGGGGGGGGGGACAAAACAAAACAAAAAGTCCCTCCTCAGGTGTTTTTCTATCTGCCAATTCTTCAGACATGCTGGAATGTAAGCATTGGGTGGTCTTGAATAGCAAATGGTGAGCAAACGGCTAACCATTATAAGAAGAAAGATCAATTTCTGCCTTTGTGTGGACCTCTCATTAGGAAATGTGACCCGCTACTGATATGGTTCATATCAAACATGAATCCCGCCCCTGCAAATGTTTGTATGTAGCCTATTTTTCATCAGACAGCTTGTTTTAAAAAAGAAAAGAAAGCACAAGATAGTAAATGACTGTCAGTCGATCTTTTTAGCATTTATTGACTGCATGTTGATGAATCGGAGCGCTCTTTATTAATAAAATACCTGCAGCGTTTCTCCTGGTTAGAACTGTGACGGATTTATCCCAGCTTGGCAGCCTACTCCTTCCTTCCCATTTGGCCCCAGATTTGCATGCTGCAAAAGCATGCCAAGTCTTTCTCTGTATTCTCCCCTTTGTCTGCGGTGATAACAGCCTCGAATGAAGCCCCCAGAGGAGCATCTGAAATTGGGCACAAGCTCCCTAATTTGCTGTTGGTGGCTGCTGGGCTTTTTATGGGTTTGGTGTCTCCCAATGGCCCAAACCTGGCTCATCCTCGAGTGAATCAGCTCCTTGAAATGGCTGGTGCAATTAGCTCCACAAAGAACCTTTCCTTTTTGGAAATGATACCTCTTAACGTGATGGCAAGAAGAACTTTTTCATATTTCAATAATGTGGTGCAGCAGAGGTGCGAAAGCATAGCCAATTGGGCCACATGTGGACCCTTAGATTACTTTTGTACCTCCGGAGTTCCCCTGAAGACCCCTAAATTTTTCCTGTTATTTTTTTCCGGGCCAATTTCCAGGGGATTTTTCAACTAAAGCATCCCGAAATGATACTTACATACAAAACAAACTATCCCATCTGCAGTTGGGGTAGCCTAAAAGCCCCTGTGTCTCCCCCCCAAATGCTTTAAAAATGACTTATATTGGCTGAAAATGAAAGCCAGATGTGATGTTGCATCCTTTCCAGTGCTCCTGGAACATATGGGGTAGCCCACAAAGGTTACAAGGGGCAAAATTAACCCTTGTCCCTGCTCAGTTGGCCATGCTTGGTCTATTGCAGGTAAGCTATATTGAATTACAGTATAAAGTAAGCTCTTTGGGGCAGGTATCTGTTGTCTGGTTCTATGCATAGTGCCATGGTTGTTTATACACAGATGTTTCTGTCATTCTCTATTTAGGCTGAGGTGCTGATGCACTTGCCTAGGGGTGTACCTGAACTCAGACAAGCTTATGTTTGACTGGACATGTATAGAATTGCAGTGTTAATCTTAAGGAAGCTGCTAGAGATTTGTAGAAGCAAACCGGCCTTGCAAGAGACGTTTCTCTCTGTGTATATGTTTTAACTTTCCCAACAGCAAATTGTGAGTATTCTTTTTAGGTCTCCCATCTCTACAGAGTTAAAGGCAGAGCTGCTATCCAAAGTTTTCTATCACGGTACAGTCTGAATTTCCTAAATGGTAAGATCAGTTAGTCACTTCTGGAATTCGAGTAGCAATTTCAAACATCCAGGATATAACTACTGATGCATTGCAGAGATCCATCCCAATGTGATCTGGTGTAAAAAAAGTCTTTACTAGATGTTTTTAAAGTTATTATGAAGCTGGTCCAGTCAGTACTCTTTGGAGAATGACAGGTACCTGAAGGTTGTCGCAGTTTATCCTTGATTCCTCTATTATCACCCGCCATTTTGCATAGATGTCCACTCCACCATTTTTGTGTAGGATCAAATCCAAACCGGATCCCTTCTTTCAATCTAGTGGAAGTGTTTTGAACAACATCATCCAGGCTGTTGCCCATGCAGGCTGCAGATAATAGGGTTTGTAATTAAAAACATCTGGAGATATACCAGGTTAGAGAGGGCTGTGCTAGAAGTTGTGTGCCACTGAATACCAGATGTTTGGGAAAGGAGTGAAAATTACTGGCCTGTTACAGACTGACAAAATAAAGCTGCTTCGGGTCTCTTTGGAGGTGTGCTGTTTAAATGATGCATGCACTCTAAGAATCCGGAAGCTGCACCAAAGTGGCACCCCAGTGCTTAGGAATGGAGTGTGGCTTTGGCGCGACCTCCGGACCCTTAGGACCCAGGCATCATTTAAATAGCATACCTCCAAAGAGACCCGAAGCAGCTTTATTTTGGCAGTCTGTAACAGGCCACTGTCTTCATACCCTACTAGTGAGCTTTTAGGGAAGTCTCAGTTTGACTTTTATTAAAAGAAGCAGAGTATTTGATGGATCTTGGTAGTCAGTTATTAGGTCACTGGCTAGACCTTTCTTATGAAAGGCAACATCCCTTAGACCAGTGATGGCGAACCTATGGCACGCGTGCCAGAGGTGGCACTCAGAGCCCTCTCTGTGGGCACACATGCTGTAGCCATAGCACAGAGTTTGCCAGAGTTTCTTACTAGAAAGCATGATGGACGTGGCACTTTGCAATAAATAAGTGGGGTCTGGGTTGCAGTTTGGGCACTTGGTCTGTAAAAGGTTCACCATCACTGCCTTAGACTCTTATTCCCAGCTGTTTGAGCATATGAAGTAGAACAGATTTGTGCCATGGTTTTAAAATGTAGTGCAAATGGGAAGCAATTACATCCAGACTAATGACAGCATGTGCATAAGGAACAAAGCAGTTGTGACCAGGAACCATTATTTGATGGGGAGGAGACAATGATATGCAAGTAATCCTCTTCTGCAGCTATCCCATCCGAACAGCATGATTTGGGAGTGGAAACGTTTAAAATTTCTCCTTCTCTTTATTTTGGCATGCACATATGTGTGTTTTACTCTTACAAGCTGGCAGTGAGGTTTTGCTTGACTACTCTGATGGGATCAGGCCAAGCATTTCAGAGAATGTACTGTATTAGCATCCCTGATATGCTCCTGGTGTCCAAGAAGGAGCTGTAACTCCCTGACCTGATCATCCTTCACATGTAGATGCTTCTCTATTACACGTTTGATGCCTCATAGCAAAGCGCTGTAAGTCCCACTGGTGTTGACTCTTTGAGCAGAGTTCCTGACAGATTTATAGTCTAACTGTTCCGGGATTAATAGCCCTATAACAAAGGTGTGATTCAGTCTCATTTACTAATGGGCTGTGAATCCAGGGGACTCATTTGGACAGCCATCTTCCTGTGTCGTGCCCATGCCCCCACTCATATTTTACATTTTACATCCTGCTTTTAATGTGCATATAAAGTGGCAACGTTGATCCATTTTGTGATCATGATAGTTCCTTCTGGCTTTAATCTCTGAATTCTGAGCTTCTATGTTTTAAAGATTAATCCATTATGATAGTAGTTTTCAAACTGCATTCTGGGCAAACTCAGATTCTTTAGTAAGTAGATGAATGGAGCAGCATTCTTGAAAGCCAGTTTGTGATGATTTCCCCCAGCAATCTGCAGTTATTTGGGTGATGATAGTGCTTGAATTCTGGGGTTCAAACAGGGCTCACAAAAGGTGGCAATAAGACCTAAGACATTATTTATAGGATTTATAAATGATATGTAAAATATATCCCTGTTTACTAAGGATAGTTTTCTGTTCCTTGGTCCCTATTCTTGGCGACTTACTTCTGGAGTTGCCAGATCTCAGGGTTAGAGTTTGAGTTTCCACTTTTCCCGGATCATCTCCGAGCAGGAGAGGAGAGGGTAAATTCTCCAGTTTTGGGAGACTCAGCTTTATGCAGTCTCCCAAATCTATATCTGAATCTCGAGCTTAGCTAGTAGAGCAGCAGCTTGCAACAGTTTGTAAGACTTTATTGATTTGTTGTTGCAACTTGCAAAGACTGGAGGGCAGGGGCAGTCTGTACATTTACTTAGTTTCCTCCTTCCCTCCCAGTTGTTGTGATGCCAGGGAATCCACTTTTCTGGCCAGAAGCATGTGGACCACTTTAAATTTTCTTGATCCCATCTTCCCAAGAGGGCAAGGAAGGATAAAAATTGGTAACCATGTTTTTACTTGGTCCTTAAAGGTATTTCACAGTTGTGGTGCCACAGTGGAAAAGGCCCTTTCTCACTTCCACACACATAGTATTGACCTCACATTGGATGCAGAAGAGGGCTCCTCCTGGAAATCCCAGTCCTCACAAATTTATGCTGAAGAATGCCAATACAATTTGCTAGTCCTTAAAATTGCATTTAAACACACACACACACACCTCTTGCGCATGAACTTCAAAGTTCTTCATCTATAAAATACGAGTAATAGGTGTTTGCCTCTGATTAGGTATTTCTGGGGGGCTGTTGGTTAGTTTTATTATGTTGGAAGGATCACATAGCCAAGTTTACTCAGAGCTGGATTTGTACTGGGATGTGTAGATTATCTCACTGAATTGCTCAGATGACATAGTAGATAATTGGCTTCTCTTGAAATCCCTACTTTGCATTCGGCTCCACTTGTTTGCATGTGGCTTTGGTTGGTAGACCTTGGATTTTTAGGACAATATAGCACATACCACACATCTGAAGTGGCCCCATTGGTCTAGTCCAGTATTTTATTGCCATGCATGCATGTGTGACATTCAGCTTTGAGATTTGAACACTGTACATGACATGTGGTCAATAACATCTGCTCTGTGCTTTTGAGGCTGAGGAGCATGGCTTCCCAATGCCTTTCACATCTCTTTCATCATAATCTTTTTATTTACATTATACTGTGTTGTTGATACTTATCATTTGCCCACCAAGAGACCATCTTTTGGGCTATCTGTTACCAACTACGAATAGTTTTTTTTTATCATGGCTTTTTTAGCCTTGTACGCCGTATGCATCCAAACATTTTCATGGAAATGTTATTGAAACCTTCTCCTTTTTTTTTATTAGTACTGTAAAAGAAAGGAAATTAAACCACAAATACTCATCATAAAATGATGACAGAGAGAGCCTGGACGTGACCCGCACTGACCAGTAAATTCTCAAGACTGCACTTTCTCTTCACTATAGTGTCCTTCTGTAATACAGAGATCTGTCCAAACAGCACTCGACACCTTGCTAATCCTGTCTGTCTGTTTAAAGACATATAGCAGGAGTGGGGACCATGCAGGCCCTCAGATGTCATGGGCTTCCTATTACTGTACTAACATTTTCCACCATTGACTAGGTTATCTGGGTAGCACAGTTCCCACCACTGTTATAAAGGGGGTAATAATCCTACAATCAAAATACCTTTTGGATTGTCGTTGGAGAAATAGGCAGCAGATCATCTAAATTGCTGATTTGGATTGTTTTGCAAGCATCTACCACTATATTCCCAATCTAGTTTTCCAAAACAAAACCGTAAGCCCTTGAAACTCAATTTCTGAGGTCTCAAAAGCCAATTCCTGAACCTGCATGTATGATCAGGGCTGGTCTGAGTCCGCCCCGCACTCTCAGAACATCTGGGCAGCAACTATTGAGGGTCCCAGGGGCCAGACTAGCCTCCACATCTAGGAGGACTTTTACCATCTCGGCCCCGACCCTCTGGAATTCCCTGCCCATTGAGCTCCGCTCGGCCACCTCCCTGGCCCAGTTTAAGAAGGGGCTGAAGACCTTTTTGTTCAAGCTAGCATTCCCTGATACAGGCCCCAACTAGTTCCCCCCTCCCCCTCCTCTATGTCAGCAGTGGCAAGCTGGCCAGAATGTTCTTAATTGTATTTACTTTTATAGTGTTTGTAATTCTGTGTATTTTATGATGTTGTGCACCGCCCTGGTTGTATAGAAGGGCGGTATATAAATAAAACTTTTATTTATTTATTTATTATTTATATAGGGCTGCCAGCAAGAAGCACCATTGTCAAACTTTCTAAGTTCAGCATTTGGATTTTGAATACCTTTTAAAAATAATTTATATGCGCGTTCCCCCCCCCCCCCAGTTTAGGTGCATGTTATCATATGAGTTTACATAAGGCTGGAGAAGGGTGAATGCTCAGTGGGGTTATGGCAGTGTACTCCAAAGGAACAGGTTGAATCGCTCTTATACAAAATGCTTGGGACCAGAAATGTCCCAAGCAAGGATGAGGAAGGATCAGGGCCTCCAAGTCTTGCACCTCCCATTTGAGAACCAGTGGTATACACCTTATACACATAGCCTGAAGGTAATTTTATACTCAATATTTTGAATAGTTTTGTGCGTGAAACAAAGTAATCAGAAAGCAAAAATGTCACAAGCTCAGCCACCCATGTGGACAATTTGGGATTTTGGAATACTTTGGATTTTGGAATTCCTGATAAGAGAGACGTAGGCTGCATCTGCACAGCTGTAGCAATCCAGGTAAACCCACTTTAACTGCCCTGGCTCAATGCAATGGAATTCTGGGAATTGTGGTGCCACTACAAACTACAGTTCCCAGAATACCATAGCATTGAGCCATGGCAGATAAAGCTATGTCAACCTGGATTATTTCTGCAGTCTGGATACAGCCCCAACCTATATCTTCTCTAAGCTTGTGGCCCACAAAGGTTTACCAAACATGCGCATTTCAACACGCACATTTCAACATGCATATTTCAACATGCATATTCTGTAGTAGCAAGGTAAAACCACCAGATGGGTGTGTGGTAGCACTCTCTATTATCCATCATCATTGACCTTTTACCAACCTTAGTTTACCCTTGGAAAAACAATAGAAGGGAAGTTACGATGGATGGTCAGCTGGATTGGTTATTGGCCAGCTAATTAAATGGCTCCTAACCACGCTTCTAGCTGATGCTTCAAAACAGAGCACTGCTCTTATGAGGTGAGTGCCAACTTCTTCATCTCACAGCTGTCAGGAGAAGAAATATTGGGATCATTTTATACCACTGATCATGGGTTATTGTGCCCTGCTTTTTGGTTATGTCTGCAAGAGAGGAGCGCTCAAGCAGAAATGGTCCCCAATAATCCATTAGGTTCACATTTAAGATGAATTACCTATGTGATTGACACAGAGGAAGGCCTGCCATCCAGTTTCCTGTTATGATAGCCAGGGAAGGAAAGTGGGGAGCGATACAGTGGCTTGACTTGGAATTGGAAACCTATGGAAAATTGCATAAGAAATGACAAGAGAAAACGTCTATGAAATAATGGTAATTCTAGGTTGCTGTTTACAGCTATAGATGGATGGACATTCTTGCTTACCACTAGACATCAATTTGGGTTGTTTTATTTCTGATGGATTACATGCACATACATATTCATCGCTGGATGCCTGCAATGTATGTGCAAAGCAACCCTCAGTTGTCTTTTTTTAGTCCTAGTACCAGATTGTTTAAATGGTGGTGAGCCAAAGGATCTCAGTTTCATCTCTAATTTTCTAGTAGAAGGGGGCACGGGAAGTGAAACGGGGCTGACAGTGCTCCCTAGTAAAATGCCTTATTGTCATTTTTAAGAACTGACTTCTTCACAGCCCTGCTCCTTCAGTCTCATTGGGTAGAAGTTTATTCTCTTTAAAGGCACAGAATGATCACTGGGGATTGCTTAGCTTAAGATCTGCACCCCTTCATCTTCAGCATCATTAAAGCTGTCCTTTAAGACGCTTGCTTAATGTGTGCGGCCAAACACAGATGGCCCGACCAGACTTTCTCTTCATCTGTTTGATGTGAAATAGTCTTTTTAATTGACTAAGTGCAATTGTAATAACAAAACCCAGATGTCTTTTAAAAATCCAAAAAAAAAAAAAAAAAAAAAAGGGAGGGGAAGGGGAACTTCTGAAGAATGCAAACAATATCTTTGTAGCATTTCTGGGAAAGAAAACAGCAATTGCTTCTAATACAGAAGTCTCTCCCCCCCCCCCCCAATTTGGCATCTCCATTATCCTTGGAGGTATGAAAATTCTTTTCCAGGAAAAGGGCCTACTGTAACAATGCATTTTACTGAATGGGTTTCCCCAGTAACTGTATCACCTTTATTCTGCCTTTTTGCTCTCTTTCTTTTTTCAATGCAAGGAGCTCTCAAAGCGGCCGCAAACCTGTTGGAAAAAAATTGCAAAGGAGTATAATGCATCCAAGAATGTTTGCTGATATCCTGAGCAATTTAAAAGTTGGTCGGTTCTCTGGTTTCTCTGAAATACTGCCCAGTTCTAGTCCAATTGCAAGAGGAGGAAGAGGAAGGCTAGCACCTTGGAAAGGGACTGTGCTTAAGTGCCAGAAGTCTTGTTATGTTTGCAGGAGGACACAGTTCAGCCTCCAGCATCTTGGTTGGACAGCTTGCATAGCAGATGATGGGAAAGACCCGTTATTGTCCAAAGACCCTGGAAAGTCTCAATCTACCTCTTGGATGTGTTAATACTAGACTAAATGGACAGTAGTTTGTGTCTGGTATAAACTAGTTTCTTGTGTCTTTGAAGGTCTGGACAAACAAGGCTTTCCCGTCAACCTGCCCTTCAAGAGCAATCTTCCTGTTGATGGTGTGCATTTGATATTTGCACTCAAGTAGACAGCAGTACACTGCAATCACTTCACCGGCCTGTAAAGAGAGTTTAAATTTTCTGGACTGCCAAAGTGAGCTTTTATCTTGATGCCTCCTGGGTTTCCAAACACTTCCCCATAAGCTGTCAAGTTGCCAGGGAGATGTTGACAAAGATAGGCAGAGTGGCAAACAATAACAGGTCAATTTTGTCCAGTTTTCTGATTGAACTCTATGATTTGCACCCTTAGGATTGTAGAGCTAAAACTTTCCATTGCTTTTGAAATGAGTTCAATCAGAGCTCTGCCTCCTATAACCTGACAGATCAGGAGTCCACCCTTTTTTGTTTTAGCATCACTTCACTGGAAGAGAAAGCCAATTGTAAATTCGCAACATACTGTATATTTTTCACTTATGCCTAGAACTTCTTCCCCCACATAATAATAATAATAATAATAATATAAAATAATAAAAATCCGTCTGATGGCTGGAGCATCAAGCACTGACCAGCATTTGCGAATGGTCTATTGCAGAGAGCACAGACCACAGAGATCACTTTTGACATTATGTTTGTCCATCGTACTCAATTTGTACAAATCCTAAAGTGTTTTGGAGATGTTTATTTAAAACAGCATTTTAAGATAAACATAGTGACACATTTAGTGATGAATCAGGAGAAAGACAACAGGACAAAACAGCAATTGATAAGAACAGCAAAAAACAAATTTGCAAAGAGTGTCTAAAAAGCAATAGCCAGCTAAACACCAGGTTATGCATAGTCAATAGAGAAGAAAATTGGTCACTGTTCAATAAACACAAGTTACAAAAATGCTTTGATAAACTGCAAAGTCTTCATCTCCACCTAAAATGTGTTGTTGTGGGTATCAGATGAAGTGAATGTCCCTAGGAAGGCACCCCTCAGAGTAATAACATTGAAAAGCCCTCTTTCCTCACCACGTGGAGAATCCTTTCGAAACGGGAGAATTCTGATTCTGAATTCTCATGGCACAAAACAGCCCTTCAAAGACCTGGCCCTACTATTAGGTAGAGTGAAACTGCAGAAATTGGTTGTCATGAAAGGGCAGCAAACACTTGATTATTTAATTTGTGTTACTGTAGTTTTAATGCCAGGATGAGGTAGAAGTGCTGATGAGATTTTCTGCTTCATGTCCCATCCCCTCCAAAGTTTTTACTGTCAGGGCACCATTTACTGCGCCACACTAGAGAACAAGATGTCTTGTGCTACCTCTAGTTCTTCAGGTTCCTTAAATCCAGCTGTAAACTGAAACACTCAGGTTATGAGTCACTGAACACTGAAGATAAATGTGAATCAGCTTCAAGACAGTTTCATTCTAAGTAGGGTTAATGTAGTGGACTGTATCATACATCAGCTAGGGTCAAAAGCAATGGTTCCCAAACTTTGGTCTTCTAGATGTTTTGGAGTTCAGCTCCCAGAATTCCTAACTGTTGGCCGAGCTGGTTAGGGATTCTGGGAGCTGAAGTCCAAAACACCTGGAGGGTCAGAGTTTTGGAACCACTGGTCTAAAGGTACTATATCCCATCTGATCTTGGAAATGAACCAGGGTCAGCCTTGGTTAGTACTTGGATGGGACACTGCCAATGAATCGCAGGTGCTGTAGGCTGTATTTCAGAGGAAGGAACTGGCAAAACCACTTTTGAGTATTTCTTGCCTAAGAAAACAGGATGAAATCCACGGGGAGCGGGGGTCACCATTTGTTGACAGACTGCTGAGCAGACACCTCATCCCTCTTTCTTTTCAGCTAGTTCACAACAAAAATGGTCCTTTCAATGAAATCCCCACCACCACCACCACCACCACTTTGACCTCAGGGATGGGAGAGAAGGAGGAGAAACTGCCTGCCTTTCAAGCAGAATTTGGCTTCTTGGGAATCCAAGGAGCATAATGTATGCCTCCCGTTTTCCTCCTGAATTGACATACAGAGTACATAACAACTCCAAAGGCTCATGCAAACAGAATTTCACTTTGATGAGATTCCCCTCAAAATGCAATCCTCCTAAATGCCTTCTTTTTCTTGGGCTCTTTGAATTAATTAAAGCCTTCCATCAAATTATACTGAAGTTTCTCCCCCTCTCTCTTCCTCTTGCTCTTCCTGTAACACCCTTGATTTCCATCCTCTTAACATAACTTCACCCAAAGGATGATCCTTGGATGCTGTATTTTTCTAAAATATTGTGCTAGAGAGCTGTAATTTGATTTCTTCTTCTCCTTATTCCATTTTTTGCACCCTACTAGAATCCCAGGCTCTGCAAAATCCCATTAGCAGATTGCCAATGCAGTAGTAATTACAAACCCACCAACTTCAGCAATATGTTGCATTATGTCCCTCCTCCAGGAACAATGCAGATAATATTGTATACTGTAACAGGTTCTTGTTTCTGTGCCCTGGGAAAATGGATGTGTTGTGTTGCTTAATAACCAGCATAGTGGGGTGGTATGCATGTTGGGCTGCGACTTGGAAGACTAGGGTTCAAATCCCCCCTTGGCTATGGAAGCCCACTGAGGTCACCTTGGACAAATCATATTCTCAGCCTCAGAGGAAGGCAAAGATGTACCCTTCTGAGTACATCTTGCTAAGAAAACCCCATGACAGAATGACTTGAGGGTATACAGCCCATCTGAATCAGTAATTCCCAAACTTTGGCCCTCCAGGTGTTTTGGACATCAACTCCCAGAACCCTAACCAGCTTGGCCAACAGTCAGTAATTCTGGGAGCTGTAGTCCCTAACATCCCAAATTTTGGGAACTAATCTAGTCCAACATTATGTTCACACAAGGGATAACCCGTTGCCTATGGGAAACCTACAGGCAGAAAGTGGGTGCAAAATGAAAAGCCTCCCAAATTAATGTACTCCCCAGAAACTGAGGAACCCTGGAGGATTTATTCTTTACCTCAAACCCCTACTCCTACAACAGGGGAAGAGATTTCACTTGAACCTTTGGAAGAGCTTGCTGATGGTAAGAGCTTTTGACAGTGGAATATGTTGCCTCGGAGAGTGATGGAGCTGGATGGCCATCTGTCGGGAGTGCTTTGGCTGTGCCTTCTTGCATGGCAGGGGATTGGACTGGATGACCCTTGCAATCTCTTCCAACTCTATGATTTTATGAAAACTTGGAATAGGTATAGACAGGCATGATATTTTCCTCTCCTGGGAGGTGGGATTCCTGTAGAATTCGGCTGCAAGAGTCTGTCTGCAGAGATGTGTGCAGAAAATGATAGCAGGTTACCAGATTACAACCTGGAAAGCTTGCTTCGTCCTTTAAAACTTATAGCCTTTGTGCTTTCTACTCCATTACTCTCTTCACAGACTGTTCTGTCTTTACTTCAGTAGGGGCAGATCTGTAGTCTGGCTTGCTGATGGAGCTCCCAGTATTATTTTCTTTTGATGGGTCTTGGACATGTTTCTTTGAAGCAAGCAAAACCCCTCCCTTCTTCCTCTGGTATAGGGATAAATTAGTAGGAAAATCATTGATGTTGTTAGTGTGTGCCTTCAACTCATTTCGGATTTATGATGACCTCAAGGCGAATCTGTCACAGGGTTTTCAGAAGGCTGAGAGTGTGTGACTTGCCCAAGGCCACCCAGTGGGTTTCCCTGGCTAAGCAGGGATTTGAACCCTGGTCTCCAGAGTTGTAGTCTAGTGCTGAAACCATTTTAGGTGGTTTAATTTTGCTGTGTCTGGCTGCTGATAAAAAGGCATAGATGCAATGCCATCTTTTTTTAACAGGAGGAAATATACTTGCTATAACAAACTTGATAGGAGGTCTATACTAGCTGCTACTTGGCCTACTGCCTTTTGCGGATTTCCAGGATCTTGTGGTATTTGATAAAGTATTTCTTTCCAAGGTGGAGCGTTGGACTCAGTGGCAGCTGTTGGCTCCCATGTCAATTGGGCAGTGAATCTGCTCCAGGTTTTAGTCTCAACCAGATTTTGGTATACCAGGTGTTTTGGACTTCAACTCTCAATATTCTTGACTGATGGCCAAGCTGGCTGGGGCTTCTGGAAACTGAAGTCCAAAGACTAAAGTTCAAGAAACAGTGATCTAAACTTTAAAAGGGCTGTCCAAGGTACTTAACCTATTTTGGGATACAGTTTATCACCTTGGATAGCTCCTTTGAAATACAGACTTAAACCCAGAACAGATTCACCACTGGTCTCATCCACATTGCAGAAATAGTTTGACACCACTTTAGCTGCCATGACTCAGTGCTATGGACTTCTGGCATTTGCAGTATTGTGAGATATTTTAGCTATTTCTTGTCAGAGAGCTTTGATGCCCCACCAGACTACAAATCCCAGAATTCCATAGCATTGAGCCATAGAAGTGAACAAGGTGTCAAGCTGCTTTATTTTTTCAGTGTGGCAGCAGCCTAATATTGCAGCCACCACTGACTGGGCATGGATTTCATGCAAAGTTATGGAGGAAAGTTGGGTCTATGTGTCTTTAAAAGCTGTGTGCTGGGCAGAAGCTCAACAGATGGAAGCAATCCAACTGGGGAGGGAAGAGGAGGGAAAGGAATAGATCCAAGTGGCATAAATCCTAGCACATTTCAAGCAATAAACACTTCATCTGAGGACTGTCAGAAAAAGAAACGGCTTACATTTATTGCCATTTTGTTTTCATGATTAACTTCCAAAGAAGCCACTGTCTTCTCCTTAATCCTACAATGCACCATTTGGTAAAAGTGGGATGTTGTTGTTTGTTGTTAGATGCTTTGAGTTGACCTCACCTCATGGTGACCCTGTGGATGAGACATCTCTAAGACCCCCTGCCTCAGCTTCTCTGCTCAGGTCCTGCAGGCCCAGGTCCATGTCTTCCCCGATCGAGTCTATATAGTTAGATTCTTCCTCTCTTTCTACTGCCTTCCACCTTTCCTACCATCACTGCCTTTTCTAATTATTCATTTTTCCACATAAGGTGGTCAAAGTACGACAGCCTCAGTTTAGTCATCTTGGCTTCCAGAGAGAGTTCAGGCTTGATCAAAAGTGGAATAGAATAGGTTTTATAAACTGTTAAATTAATACAATTAATGTGGTCAAATCAGAAGAAACAGAGGGCTCCTGAACCTTGAACAATGGCGTAGAAGAAGTAAATTGCAGCAAATGCAGCTTATCAATTAAAATGGCACATTACTGGTGGCAAATGATGTAAGTCATTCTCTCCCTTCCTGCTTTACAGTCCCTAGATGAACAATAAAGAACTTCAAACATGTCAGTATAATATGCCTTTTTGATATATATGTTTGTTTCTGGTGGCTATTGGATTTCTCATTCTGATTTAGGTTCTTTTTGCATATTCAAGGGCGGGTTACAGACGGGCAAAAAGGGATGTACTCATGACGTCATGAAGGTAGAGCCTTCAGACGGGCTTTACCTGAATGCCATCATGAACACGCCCCCCGCACGCCCCAAGCGGGAAGAAGCGGCTTTAAAAAGGTGCTGCTTTTTTCCGCTTCTTTTTGATTTGCGGCGTACCTGCGCAGCTCCGTCTGTAAGCTGCTGCACCGATACGTCAGAATTGCTACGCCGCAAATATAAGTTGCCGGTTTAAAAGCTCCGTGTCAGCTGCGTCGCATAATGGGTCGGGTTCCCGGGACATGCGTGGTTTGCAGCCAAGCTTTAATTGCAACGTCCGCTGCCATAGAGCTGTGGAAGCTGAGGCACATCTGTGGCGCATTTTAAGCCTCGTAACCCTAACCCTAGAGCCACTTGTGCGCATGCGTTGCTAGAATCGCGGGAAGTTGTAACTTTTGCCGGCGGATGTTTTGGTTGTAGAAAGTGAAAAGGGAAAGTTTGGGATTTAAAGTGACCCCCTACACACATTCCTGCGCCATTTTCACCTGGGAAAGGGCACAGTTCGGCTGCTCCTGGCACAGCTGTGTGGCGGCTCCCCTTTGCCACCAGGCAGGATGGCTCAGCCATCCACCAGCACCCCGAAAAAAGGCAGGGGGACGTCTTGGTCTCATACTGAGACGGCTGACCTGATAGCTATATGGTCCCAGAAATTGGAGTAACTGCAGAAACTGGAGCAGTCCTACCTGAATGCTGACACATATCGAGAAGGGGAAGAAGCCATGAGAGCTGCTGCACCGGTACACCAGAATTGCTACGCCGCTAATTTAAGTTGCCCATTTAAAAGCTCCGTCGCATAGTGAGTTGGGGTCTTGGAACATGCGCAGTTTGCAGTCAGGCTTTAATTGCAACGTCCGCTGCCATGCAGCTGTGGAAGCTGAGGCACAGCTGCGGCGCATTTTAAGTCTCGTAACCCTAACCCTAACCCTAACCCTAACCCTAGAGCAACATGTACGCATGCGCTGCTTGGAAAGTTTGGACTTTAAAGTGCACCCCTACACACATTCCTCTGCCATTTTCACCTAACAATAAAAGACGCTAAAACTGTAAATATTGACATATGTACAAAGGAGGTGAGGGGAGATGGCAGAGGGACAGCGGTGGCAGCGGAGACAGCTGTGGCTGCGCATTGCAGATTCAGCAGGAGCGCGGGGACCAAAGGAGAGGAGGCATCGATGATGCTGCTGACACTGGCAAAGTGCAAGCGGACAAGGATGCCAACACCAGCTGATCACCAGCTGGCAGGAGACCACCATTGTTTTAAAGGGGCTTGGGCACTTTAAATGTGCCCATAGGCTTTCTGCCGCCGCTGCTTAGCCCTGCGCAGCTGCGCATTTGCCAGCCGGCAAAGGAAAAAAAAAAAAGAGACCCCGGAGCTTGAATGTGCCCAAGACCTTTTGATGCCCTCTAAACTTGCCCCCAAAGGCAAAGGGCAACTAGAGGGGGCCTGGGCCTGGGATCAAGGGGCAGGGAGCACTGAGAAGGCACTAGGTCCCATGATGTCCCATAAAGACATCATTTCGCCTCCCAGGGCATGTCTTCCCTCCCAGCCCTATCTACTCTATTCTACCCTTCCTGTTCTCTCCTCCCACCATGCCTGGCTCACTGGTCCCCAAACCAGCAATCTCCAAACTCTGTCCTTCCAGGCGTTTGGACTTCATCTCCCAGAATCCCCAGCCACCTTGCCCTGTGGTCTAGGATTCTGGGAGATGAAGTCCAAACGCCTGGAAGGACAGAGTTTGGACATTGCTACCTCACACCACTCCTGCCTAGCTTTAAAGTCACAGGGAAAAAGTTTAAAGGGGCTTGGGCGCTTTAAATGCGCAGACAGGCTTTCTGCCGCCGCTGCTTAGCGCTGCAGCTGCGAAGCTGCGCACTCCTCATGCGGCAAAAGAAAAAAAAAGCCGTGGTTTGGGCCGCCCGTGCGGAAGCTGCCTCTCTTTTTGCAGCGTCCTCCGAGGCGGCGGTATGGAAGCTCCGGGTCCGAAACGGACCCAGGTGAGGCGTCTTCACTGCCCCCCGTGTGGAAGCTCCAACACCTGAAGCACGCCCCCGGGGCGGGCCATCTGGAGGCTCCGCATTCAGCTGAATACACCTCCAAGACGTCCTCCCCTGCCCGTCTGTAACCCGCCAAAGATCCTTTCCAAACCTGGTGTAGTTCCCATCATTAACAGCCATTGGCACAGTAGAACTTGTAGTTGGACATGTTTAGAAGGCAGTGAGTTGGTGAAGGCTGTTGTAAAAATTGAGGCTGAATGGGTCACTTCTTGAGGCACAGAATTATATCAATGAGATCCTACTTGTTTTTCATGGAAGGCAAAATTTCACCAGTGTGGTTATATGGGAGATCCAGGAGGGTGCTGGCTGTTAGCTGGGTGGCAATATGAGGGAGATCTCCCAGTACAACAGCTAATAATGTGCGGCCACTTGGTGCACTTGGAAGCTATCCTAGTGAGACGAAAATGGGATGAAGGGAGGTGCAGCCTACCTCCTTGCACAATGCTGTATAAAATAGTTGTACTACTGTAATGTCTGGTTATACAGTTGGCCCTTCGTTTTTGTGGGGGATCCGTTCTGGGCCCACCCACCCCCCATGAAAATGGAGGCTTGCACATATTCAAGCCTCATAGGCTTGAATGGGAACAGCGACAGAGAAGCCTGTTTCCAGTAAACATGCTTGTGAATTTCAGATTGCCATTTGGGATGCTTCTTGTGTTTTGAGGGTTTTGTACAGCTAACATTTCTATAAATAAAATGCAGCAGGGAGAAGGTCAGACCCCCCTACACCAGCAAGTGAGCAAACCTGATCATCCTTTGTATTCTGACACTCTTCCTCAATTTGTTCAGGCCACTTCACACCATCGTAATCTCCTTTGGAGCATCTTTGGAGAATCTCCGAGATTCAGATGAGATCCAGGTGTGCCCCGAAGCCGACACCTTAAAACAAGGGGATTTTCAGCCGGAGGCAGCCGTTTGTGCAATAATGGGAGAGATAAGAGGAAACAGCTGAGCATTGCCACATAGGCTTCAAGGAGAAGACCTGAGGGCAAAAACACTTGGTGCAATATGGCAGGGATTTTTCCTCCCACTTTTGGCACACAAAAATGTTTTCTTTGTGGAGATAAATGTACAAGCCCTACTTGGGTATATCTCATTGGCATAATATTCCAAACAATATTATTTTTGGAAACTCCACTAGAACAGAGGTAATTTTTTCTTACACAGACTATGACTGTTATGAAAGTAGATGCTGAAGCACTATACTATTCTGAACACACTGAGAAGTCATTCACATGTTGTTGGTTTTAGCTCGACTATACAAATAATCTCACTCATGCATTCCAGGTTCACAGTATGGATTCCCATCTGGGAACATCTCTGCGGGTTTTGTTGCTCACCCGTGCCAGCACTTGAATAAAGATGGAGTGAATGATGTGAATGCATCTGAAGAACGTTCAAGGCATGCAGAGCTTTATTCCAGTTTATCCCAGGTCTATTCACATCAGCTATTCACACAGCCAAGAATCTGATTTTTTAAGAAACACTTGAAAAAAACAACAACCCAAGATTGATTATCCAGAATTAAGAAGGTTTTTTGGCAGCCCCCACCAAAAACAAACAAACAAATAAACAAATTAACCAGATGCATTCAAAATGCATGTGAACAACAAAGATTCAACCCAAATACTACCTGAATTATTTTCATCTTCTGAATAACCCCTTTGTTGGCCTAATTTTGGAAGCTAAGCAGTATTGAGCCCAGCTAACACTTGGTTGGAAGACCACCAGGTGATACCAGGGATGTCCAGGTAGGACTAGGGAAGAAGCCTTCTCCAGGTTGGCAGTTGTAGTTCTGGGTCCAGAGCTGACTCAGGATGAGGACAGTTTCCTATAAGTGTGCATAAAAGCACTGAAACATTACAACTCATTTAAGCAACCGGTCTATAGAGCCATCATGGTGTAACAGTTTGAGCATTGCTGTATTAATCTGGAGGCTAGGGTTTGAATCTTGGCTTGGGCAGGTAAACTCACTGTGCAGGTCACACACTATCAGCCTCAGAGGGTGACAGTGGCAAACCCCTCTGAGGAAAGTTGCCAAGAAAACCCCGTGATAGGTTTGCCTGAGGGAACTGATTTGAAGGCACAACTGTTTTTAGTAATGTTTTTTAGTAACAGTTAGTCTTTCTCGAGAACTAGTGTGGTGTAGTGGTTTGAGTATTGTACTATGACTCTGGAGAGTTCAATTCCCAGCTCAGCCATGGAAACCCAGCTTGGCAAGTCACACCCTCTCAGCCTCAGAGGAAGGCAATGGCAAGCTTTCTCTGAACAAACTTGCCAAGAAAACTCCATGAAAGTTTCGTTTTAGGGTTGCCATAAGTTGGAAACGACTTGAAGGCACACAGCCGCAACAAAGTTATTTTCACCTTTGTTTCTCAAAAAGAAATTGCCTGCCTGTTAAGGGTTTATTTTTGCAGCTAGGGACATTTCATTGCTTTTCTCAACCCCCATGACCACAATACACTTTATCTTTCTGGATGTTTGTGGTTGTTGATGTTGTTGATCTGAGGCAGCCTTAGTTCTCTGTCCCACCCCACTGCTTGCTTGTGCCTCTCATGAGCTGGCTTTTGCCGTAAACAAGAGGGACGTATGTTTCTGTCGTTGTCCATTTTCTCCCTCTCCCTTAAGATTTTGCCATTTTATCCTAGCAACGCTGTAGACTGTTCTGCTAATTGGATGCCGCCTGGTGTTAAACTGTTAATCAAATGCAGGTTTCTGCTTTTGAAATGTTTCTCTGGGTGGTGGATGTGTGTGCGTGAAACTTCTGGTAAAGCTCAGCTTAAAAGTTTCATGAGCAAAAGTGACTCTCTTAAAGAGAGCATTCCTAAGGGAGGGGAACTCATGTCTGGGAAGATTGCTTCTGTCCGTTCCCTGAGATTTGATCTTCAGCAACTGCAGGGTTGGTTTTTTGTTTACCTGAATAGGTCTCTGTTGTGAAAATTAAAAAAGGATAGAAGAAGTGGTTAAAAACAACAACAACAACAACAACAACACAAGGAAGGTTCCAGATGGAAGATCATGGTATCTGAACCCTTGAAAAAAAAATCCAGTGTTTGAGTCAAGATGATGACACAATAGATGCCTTTTCTGGGAGCATATCCATAAAGAGATAGAGGGAGAGAAATATTGTGGGTTGGTGACAAGAACGAAAGAGTGTGGGGTGGTGTTGATCTGAAGATCATCACCATCTCACACAGTTTCTCACATATCTGTTCTTATGCGGATGTGCGCATCAGCGTACACACACAAGTCTACCCCACCCATATCCATTTACAACATCCATTCACAACATCCCATGTATCTTTCAGTGCTTGCAAATCTTTTGTGCATGCTGGAACTTGGGATAGCCTACTTTTTGGGATCCCATCTTCCAAAATCTCCTTTGCCCCACACACATTCAGAAGGAAGTCTTAAGAAAGAATGGCTGGATCTCTACTCTCCAAAGACTTTTCTCTCCTTGCTGTAAGGCAAAGAAGGCTTTGATGTATCATGACAATGTCACCATCAGCTAAATGTAGCCCCCAGTCTGTGAATTGTCCTGTCCTGGCTTATAGTATTCAGGAGGCCTGCAGAAGAGAAGGTTAAAAGGTGACATTGTAGTCATGTTGAAATATTTGAAGGGATGTTATGTTGAGGATGGAGCCAACTGTTTTTCTGCTTCTCCAGAGACTAGGACATGGAGCAATGGATGCAAGCTACGGGAAAAGAGATTCCACCTAAACATTAGGAAGAACTTCTTGGTGGTAAGAGCTGTTCAGCAGTGGAACACATTGCCTTGGAGTGTGATAGAATCTACTTCTTTGGAGGTTTTGAAACAGAGGCTGGATGGGGAAAGATACCAGCCACAGATGCTGGCGAAACGTCAGGAATAAACTTTTCTAGAACATGCTCCCATAGCCTGAAAAACCCACAAAAGTCTATGGATGCTGGTCATGAAAGCCTTCGACTTCACAGAGGCTGGAAGGCCATCTGTCAGGAGTGCTTTGATCATGTATTCCTGCATGCCAGACTGGGTTGGTCTGGATGGCCCTTGGTGTCGCTTCCAACTCTATGATTCTGTGAAGATTCAGATTGTTGTCTAGATGAGACTTTGACCAGCAGCATTGTGTTTAGGGGCTGAGTTTATAAGCAGCGTTTGTGCAACAATCCACTTAGGAGCCTTCATTCTGAGTACACATCCATAGGAACAGCACCTCTCCATCTCTTTGGAGAGGTGTTTCATAATTTTGTCCATTCTTTCCTGCCTCCTGCCAAACAGTTCAATTGATTGCCCTCAAACCCAGTAGTACAAACAAAGGGTTGGGAAAAATCCCCCTTTACCTCTTTGCAATAAGCTTTTAAGTGGCTCCTGTGTAGATCCGACTCACCATGAGAACGAAGTAAGAAGGTCTGCAAACAGGAACTTACAGGACTACATTAATTAGTGTAGGAACAAGCTGCTGTGGAACTGCAATCCCACTGACTATTTTGGTCAGATGTACAATCTTCCCTGCAGTAGTGAACTCAGGAGAAACAGGTTCTGCTGTTTTCCTACAGAAGCTGGCTGTGCCCAAGTGATGATTGCCTACCCTTTAGGACATCACCAAGGCATCTTCCCTTCTTATGATTGTTTTAAATTGTTTTAAATGTTTAATGGGGGGGACCCAACAAAAAGTGCTGCTGTTGTTATTGTTATAATTCAACCAGTCTACCAGAAGCATTGGGAAAAGAGATTAAAAAGGAATTAGGTGCTGGATTTTGAGACGAATGCAACAACAGAATCTTGTGTACTTTTAGGATGAAGAAGTTTTATTTGGCACAAGAGGAGGTGGCTTGCAGCCCACTTCATTGCATGCATTTGATGAAGTGGGCGACAATCCACCAACACTTATGCCAAATAATAAGCTTTAAGGAGCCATAAGACTTCTTCGTCTTTGCTGCAGTTGACTAGCGCAGCTTTCCCCCACCCTATCCCATTGCAGAAAGAAACTAATATGTTTGTTCTTTGAAAAGTGAATTCAGGAAGAAGTTGAGCTTTCCCTGGACCAGGAAAGAAAGATGTGAAAACCTACGAAATTCCACACAAATACAGAGATGTGTATGCATGTATCTATGTATTGTTATACCCAATGTGGGCATCTCCAGCTGTTGTTGACAACAAATCCCAGCATTCCTCATCATTAGCTTTGGTGACTAGGGCTGCTGGAAACTGCAGTCCACCAATATTTAGAGGGTCATAAGAGAGCCAACGTAGCATAATGGTTTGAATGTTGGACTGTGACTCTGGAGACCAGGGTTTGATTCCTGGCTCAGCCATGCAAACCCACTGGGTGACCTTAGGCAAGTCCCACTCTCTCAGCCTCAGAGCGTTGCGATGCAAACCCCCTCTGAAGAGAGTTACCAAGAAAACCTCATGATAGTTTTGCCTTAGGGTTGCCATAAGTCGGAAACAACTTGAAGGCACACAAAAACAACAATGATTTCCACCTCTGATTTCTATACATCTGTCTCTTTACCAATAGTCTAATACCCTAAAGGCACCAAATCCTGTCTGATCTTGGAACCTAAGCAGGTCAGCCCTGGTTAGTACTTGGATGAGAAACCAACAATGAATCCCAGATGCTGTAGGCTATATTTCAGAGGAAAGAATTGGCAAAGCCACCTCTGAGTATTCCTTGCCAAAGAAAACCCTATGAAAATTCATGAGGTCACCATAAGTCAACAGGTGATCCAAAGGCACATAAATGCACATACTGCTATAGTTAATTCACTTTAAATTAACTATAGTTAATATCTTCCTTAAAACCCAAGAACACGTTAAAAGAGCTGTGCATTCACAAACAAGGTCCCTCCTGTTCTTTCGTTCTTTTTTCTGTGTTGAATTTTTCCTGGTAAGTTCCTTGGAGGGGAAAAAAACTGTCCTTTTTGTATTTTGTAAACATCTAGAAACACTAATGGTGCTGTGTGAATGGTTAATAAATATTAGGAATCAATTCTCTGCTAAAATGGTTTCATGTGAAGAAGTTTTTCTGGGTCTCTGGTGGCTTAAATCTTGGGACTTAAAGAGAAAGGGAGGTGTATGATAGCATAGATTGTCCATTAGAAAAAAGCAGAAATTGGGTAGCTTGGAAAGTCTCAGAGGGGTATAGCTCAGCAATAAACTCTGGGAAGAACACAGATCCAAAGAAATTCAACATGTCCACATAGTATCTGCCTCCATTATGGATCGTTGTGGAAAACATTGTTAAAATAACCATGCTATGCAATCTCTCTTTCAGAATGAGTAATGTTTTAATATATAATAATGCTGTAACATGCCTAGATACAGATTTCAAAATTAGGAATCTGGCATTAGCTGATGCATTTGAGATTTAAACACATTATCATTAGGCCTCGAGGATAGATTCCAGAACTTAAGGGCCCAAACAGACAGGCCAAAATAAAGGTGCTTTGGGTCACTTTGGAGGTATGCTGTTTAAATTAACACAGGCATCTTAAGAGGCGAGAAGCGGCACCAAAGCTATGCTGCAGTCCTTAGGACTGGAGTGTGACTTTGGTATGGCTACCAACCTTTTAGGATGCATGCATCATTTAAACAGCATATCTCCAAAGTTACCCGAAGTGGCTTTGTTTTGGCCTATCTATTCGGGCCTTTAAGTCTTAGAGACAACGATCTGACTGCCCTACCAGGGAATGGACATTATGTGATTGATATTGGCTTCTTGGGGTGATATAAAAGGAAAAGACAATCTAGAGGAGAACTAGCACTGGAAAAGGCAGGAAGTGATTAACAGAGTTGGCAGTACAATAAAATCCAAAGTCCACAAAGCAATGATACCTTTACTGGGCCAAAATAGATGTTGCAAGCTTTCAACCCTCCATTGGCTTCTTTGTCAGGCAAAGGTATTATAAATCATGCAGGAGAAAAGAAATATGGAGCTTCAAAAGTTTGCAGCATATATTTTTTCTTTTGCATTTTGTTTGTCCCAATGAAGGTTTCACTGTTTTGTGGATTTGGGATGTTCTTGTACTATACTTTGCTAAAGCTCATGCTGCCAACTTTCTTTCAGTTAGTCTCAGAGGTGCTCCAAGATCTGTCTATATACAGCTCCCCCTGCATATGTTTTCAGGGTTGCAGGTGTTTGAATATGCAACCCTCGAGATATTGCTGGAGTACAGTTCCCAGGCTCTGTCGCCACTGGCTGTGCTGGAAGGAGCTGATGGGAATTGCAATCCAACAATACTTGGAAGCCTGTGCATTCCCCACCTCTGAGTTCTGTTAATGATGAAGTATGGTTAAGGAACATGGGAGGATGCCATTCAAGAGCACCCTTCCCAGAAGTACCTAATGTCATGCACCAGTGTGCATTGGGAACATCACTGCCAACTTTGCAGAGGCATCCACTCAAATACAGCATGCAAATTGACTAAGCCAAGGGGGACCATTGTATCCAGAGTGGGTTCCAAAGGATTTGAGAAAGGCAGACAAAAGGCGGCTCTTAAATCAATCAAAATGCTCTCGGGACAAGAAACAGAAGATTAATCTATTTATTTCACTTGCATCTCTTTGCCAGGCTAGGCGAGAGGGAGAGGAAAAGAGAGAGGAAAAGAGAAGATGCAAAAACAGCCTTTTGGCCATTGAATGGCCATGCTCTGGTTTGCCTCAGAAGAGGCCTTCTTCCCCCCTCCTCTTCTCATCGCCCTTCCCCATCTCTGCGAGAGATGTAAGTGAAATAAATAGAATAATCTTCCTTTCCCCCTTCACCTTTTTTTGCCCAGAGAACAATTTTGCTGCATTTCAAGTGCAATTTTGTATGTCTGTGTGTTCACGCTCCCCCACAGAAATCTCTTTGCACAAAGTAAGCCCCAAAGTAGGGGGATTTCTAAGTCTTTTAATGAGAGAGAAAGTTTTCAAAGCTGTTTTGTGATGTGCAGAGCGTAAGGAGATATACACAGGAAAAGAAAAACTGCATTTGTTGAATTATCGCTCTCTGAACATAATGTTTTCAGTCTCATCTGGGCCTGGTGCTTAGGAAGGTTGCCCAGATGCTGGTGTGTGATACAGTACCTCTAAAATGACTCCAGCCTCAGTCTTGGTCTTCAAGATGCTGTTTATTTGTGGGATGCTATTCTCCAGCATACAAGAGCCAGGGTAGTATACAGGTTGAGTCTTCCTTATTTGAAATACCTGGGGCCAGAATTGCTTTTGATTTTGGAGTGTTTTTAAAGGATTTTGAAACATTTACATATACATAATGAGATATCCTGGAGATGGGACCCAAGTTTAAACATGAAAGTCATTTACATTTCATATACACCTTAGACACATATCCTGAAAGTAAATTTATATGTAATTTTTAAAAAATAATTTTGTGCATGAAACAAAGTTTGTGTACATCAAACCATAAGAAAGCAAAGGTGTTAGTATCTCAACCACCTAGGTGGGCAATTTTGGATTTTGGAGTATTTTAGATTTCGCAATTCCAGATAAGGGAGGCTCAACCTGTAATGGTTTGAATATTGGTCTAGGACCTCAGGAGACCAGAGTTCAAATCCTTGATCAGCCATGGAAACCTACTGGGTAACCCTCTCTCAGTCTTAAAGAAAGGCAATGACAAACCTTGCAAGAAAACCCTATGATAGGGTTGCCATAAATCAGATTTGATTTGAAGGCATGCAGCAACAAGAACAAATTCTTCAGCATATCTTCTGTTGTTGTGTGCCTTCAAGTCATTTCCAACTCATGGTGACCCTAAGGCGAACCTATCATGGCATGTTCTCGACATGTTTCTTCAGAGTGGTTTTCCCATTTCCAACCTCTGAGGCTGAGAGTATGTGATTCACCTAAGGTCAGCCAGTGGGTTTCCATGGCCGAACAGAAGATTGATCCCTGATTTGCAGAGTCCTGTTCCTATGCTCAAAGCACTACACTATCTGTGTATCCATTTTAATTCATTTTGTTAGACCCTTGAATTTCGTTTGGAAGGAAAGCAGAGTATAAAATAGATTAATTAAAACCTAAGTTGATTATGTTTCAGTATTGTAATTTCCTTTGATTTTTATCTATGTCTTTTAGTTAATCTTGTAATTCAGCTCAATATCCCACTTTTAGGAGAAGTAAATATAGAAACAAATATGCCCACCCCATATATAAAAAGAAGACATATTTGGCAGAATAACTTGCAAATTGCCTTATAGAGGTTTTGTTTGTCTGAGAACTGTCTTGTGCTGTGCAGTTCCCATTAACGGTACTGATAGATGGTTTAGTTTGGAAGGTGAACTCCTTTGGTTGAGTCATCAGCTTCACAGTGGTTTTGATTCAGTAAGAAGTCAGTTGACCCATGGCAAGCTGAGAGAACCAGCATGGTGCAGTGGTTTGAGTGTTAGACTATGACTCTGGAGACCAGAGTTCGAATCTAGACATGGAAATCCACTGGGTGACCTTGTGCAAGCCTCAGCCTCAAAGGCTGGCAACGACAAACCCCCTCTGACCCAATCTTGCCAAGAAAAGTCTGTGATCTTAGGGTCTCCATAAGTCAGAAATGACTTGAAGGCACACAACAACAATCCATGGCAAGCTACCAGATAGGAGTAAAAAGACTAGCATCTATGACTTGCTTTCATTTATACACACACACACACAGAGAAACACACACGCAATTACATTTCACCTCTCTCAGTTTGTCCTGGTTTCAAACAGGGTTTGAATTTGTCATCATGTCTCCTTTGTATAATTGCATTCCAGACTTGTGCCTGGTCTCAGAGGCGGAGAACAATTTCCCTCTCTATCCCTCCATAGGCGGCTACCTTGAAGTGATGACCTGCAAAAGCGTCACAGGGTTCTTTTTAATAGAGGATGCCAAAGGTCTTATTAAAATGACAGCAGGAGCTTTGTTGTGCTGGAGGAAGAATTGATGGGGAAAACGTGTGTTTGGTCAGAGGGACGGGGAATTATAAAAAGATGGGCAGCAATGAAAGACAAAATTAAGGGAGTAATAGAGAGGGCATGCCTCTGTAAGGATAAAGGGGATATTTTTTATAGAATCAGACAGGATTTATCCATCGCGCAGCCATCATCCTGGTAATTATCATTACCGGCATATTTATAGTGGTTAAATATTCAAAGCGGTGTTGAGTTTTTATAGCTCTCTAAATAAGAGGAGCGTTTAGCAAGCGGAAACTGCGGCTGCCTCCTGATCTAGAGCAGCTTATTGTCCTTCACACACTTAAGAGAAGTGGGGTTGTGTGTGTGTGTGTGGGGGGGTGTCTCCTTTTGCTCCTTCCCATCCTGTCTATGGCTGATGTCTTTGTATCTCATCTTTCACCAATTCTCTCCTTGGTAGTGCTTCAGACGTTCTGTGTTTCAGATATACATCTAATGGCAGGGTGGGATGTTGATGAAGAACCTAGGGTGACTAATGTGGGACTGTTAGAAGTAAAGGATTATTAGAAGTGAACACCAAATGAGATGTCTGTTTGTTTCGTTTTTGTCATTCATGCTGATATTAGAATTCTGTCAATGGAACTCCTAGTGTTATATTGTTCCTTAGAAAGCAGGTGAGGAGTGCAGGTATGTGGTTCCCTACTGCATCGAGTTGTTGTTTGCTGTCACATTAGCTTAGACTTATGGAGACCTCCAATACACTCTGTTATTAATAGTCCTGTTAAGTGTACAAACCCATGGCCGTGGCTTCTTGATTGAGGCTATCCACCTATTCAGTCTATCCATCTATTCCTCTTTTCTTTGTTGTTGTTGTTGTGCACCTTCAACTCATTTCTGACTTATGCTAAGGCAAACCCATCATGGGCATTGAGCTTTTGTAGACTTGAGCCTACTTCAAACAAGCATCTGAGGAAGTAGGCTCAAGTCTACAAAAGCTCATTCTACCAACTTCTTTCTTTCAGTTAGTGTCAAAGGTGCTACAAGCTCCACTTGCATACTCCTAGATGTTGTTGTCATGTGCCTTCAAGTCGTTTCCGACTTATGGTGACCCTGCGGCAAACCTGTTGTGGGGTTTTCTAGGGCTGAGAGTGTGTGATTCATTCAACATCACCCAATGGGTTTCCGTGACCGAGCAGAGAATCAAACCTTGATCTCCAGAGTTATAATCCAACACTCAAACCAGTACACAACACAGACTCCATGTATTTTCCATTGAATCAGCTTCAACCTTAAGGTGACTCCATAACTGAGAGACCTCCATGAGCCCTGGTCACCAACAATCCTCCTCCAGTCTTGAAAACTCAGGGCGATGGCTTTATTAATTGAATCAATCCATCTGTAAAGTACAGTCTTCCTCTTTTCCAAGTGTGTTCCATTGTACTGAGCATTATCTGTCATCTTTGCAATGAATTTTCCCCGATGCCACGACCCCAGCCCAATTCAGTCCCTCCATCAACACTACAAAGAGCTGATGTTAGCCAGAGATGGAGACACAACTTTTAAAAAACCCTTGCTTCTTTTGAAAACATGCATGGGAACAAAAACCCATTCTCCGTTCCCACTGTGCTCTGACCCCAGCCCTAAGAAGAACATTACATCTGGGACTTACAGTCATGGCATTCCAACATAATGTCTAATTTGAGAACTTTTCATTTCTAAGACTTTGTGAGAGTGGGAAGGTAAATTATTGCAGAGGCAGGCAAAGAAGAGAAGAGATTCAGACATCGGGAGACCTCCTTTTACTTAGAAGTTTAGAAGTTACTGCCAGTGAATATTAATGTGACATAGGGATTAGTGGTTTAAATGATGATCTCTGACACTTCTTTGCTCTTTTAATAATTATCAAGATTGTCTTTTACAAGAACACTCATTGTGGGTGCATCTACATAGAAGAAATGAGATGGCTAAAATTACAAATCCCTTGATTCCATAGGATGGAGCTACAGGACCTAATAAGTGGTGTCAAACTGCATTTTTCCCCCCTACAGCATAGATGCACCTTGTATCTAAATCTGAATTAAAGTTTCCTCTTGAACCAACTCTTGTGGCACATTCTGTGTACATTGAAGAGGGCAGAGGATGAAGGCTGAAGAAACGTGTATCATGCAAGTTAATTTCCTCAAAGGATTGAGATAGGCTGCAACTCCAATCCCTTGGTTTACAAATCCAGCTTTGCGGCTGCATTTTATGCGAAGCGGATTTGGTGAGCCATGTCAACTTAGTTCAAGCCCTGGTCTCTGTCATGCCATTTTTCACAGCAGAAATGACGCAAGCTCAGACAAACCCGCTGAATATCCAGAAGTGGACAGCATTTCAAATTCATATTGATTTCTTCTGTTTCTCTGAGAGAGTTCATATTATACCTTCAGTTCTCCCTCTGTAGAGAATTATTTGCATTCTTTATAGTGTATAAGGGTTCTGTTTATGATCTGATCTACATCAGGAATGGGTTTCAACTACACTCTGGATCTCATTTGCACAGGACAGGAAAGGACACTTGTTGCCTTTGGAATTAGTTTGTTAAGGAATGCATGCACATATTTGTATATGTCCATAATTTTAGTCAATAAGCATGATTCCTAGCCCTTGGGGAACATATATGCTGCAGCCATATACGTACCAGTCCCTGCTATATTGTTGTTACTGCTTCTCCTTGTTAAATCTCTAACTTTATTTTGGCACCCTACCACACTCTTTTGGTTTTATATGGATGTCTTATAAACACCGTGACTTTCTAGAGCTATCCTTTTCTAGATGTAGTTCTCTTTCCTGGGATCTCTAAAGCTGCATTTAGAAATAGTGACAAGTTGAATCCATTTTTTTTCTGTACTGTATATTCACAAATACATGGAAGCACATGAACACTAAGGCACTGTGCATAGTCTCCTGTTGCTCATACTTTTGAACTGTCTATGGCCTGTTACAGACTGCCAAAATAAAGCTGCTTCGGGTCTCTTTGGAGGTATGCTGTTTAAATGATGCATGGGTCCTAAGAGTCCGGAGGTTGCGCCAAAGCCACACTCCATTCCTAAGCACTGGAGTGCAGCTTTAGTGCAGCTTCCAGGTTCTTAGGATGCATGCATCATCTAAACAGCATACTTCCAAAGAGACCCGAAGCAGCTTTATTTTGGCAGTCTGTAACAGGCCCATGATATGAGAACAGATATCTAACAATTATGGTTTTCTCATGTATTTTTAACCAAGAGAACAAATACCAGGTTGACTTTCAAAGCAATGAAGGACTTTGTTTTTCGCAGAGTAAATGAATACAAATACTACCTATCTTATTGCAGCGAGTGAGATACAAGCATCCATTATGAGGACAGGGATGTTAGAAGCTTGCCTCTCTTTTTGGTCTGTGAAATGTTGCAGGTTATTGGGATAGGGCAGCCTATAGCGCTTTAAATAATAATAATGATGATGATGATGATGATGATAATAATAATAATATTGTTGTGTGCCTTCAAATCACTTCTGGCTTATGGAGATTCTAAGGCAACCCTATTATGGGGGTTTTCTTGGCAAGTTTCTTCAGAGGGAGATTGCTGTTGCCATCCTCTGAGGCTGAGAGTGTGTAACTTGCCCAAGATCACTCAGTGGGCTTCCATGGCCGAGCAAGAATTCAAACCCTGGTCTCCAGAATCACAGTCCAACATTCAAACCTAGATGCATCAGATTCAAGGATTTTATGCCGGTTTATTAGAAGACCAGCAGAAGGCCTATCTCACTGGAGTAGTGCAATCCTTAGAACCATAAAGGGTTCTGCAAGAGCACCGATGTTGATGCTCGTATTTTAAATAAAATGTGCTTCCAGTTCATATATAATCCTTGAATTCCCTAAGAAGAGTACTGTTGTTTCTGAGGCTGTATTCCCCCTGTCTTGCTGCTAAACTGGACTAGAAAAACAACCCCTGCCTTTTTCGCAGGGTTACACCAGCTTCCTTTGTTATATTTCCTCTGTAATGTCCTTTGCCCGGAGTGAACTCTTCCGAGGTGAGACGCAGTTCTGCAATATCTCACTTCTCCAGGAGTCCCCAGAAATGAAAGAGCCCCTTTGTTGTTGCTGCTTCATCCTAGGATGGCAAAGGCACAGCTGCAGGAAAGGGTCATTCAGTTAGGACCGCTCCATGCTTGAGCAAGAGGAGGTGATAATAGAGATAAAACCTGTTAGCATGAAACAAATTGCTTCTTCCTACTATGTGCCGTGCTATTTTGACTCTGCTTTCCCCTCACTTTCCGTTTCCTAGACATTTCCAGAAAAAAACAATTTTGCAGGAGGAGAGCAACTGAGCAAAGCAAAACGCAAGGCACCAAATCTCTCTCCAGTATTTGGATTTTCTAAAGCTTATTGTCATTTGTCTAGCCTAGCAGTAATAGTGTCGTCCATTTGTACAGGAAAGATAACAGACTCCCAGGTTTGATGAAATCTTGGTGTGATCCAACAGAGCTCTGTTGATGAAATGTGAGTGCAGAACTGAATCTGGAAACTAAAGGGTAAATGAATGACACAACAGGGAATGAAGTCAGAAAGGCACTAAGATTAACTTAAGGGAGTTGTTCATAGTCTTTGACCTTTGATGCCTCTGAATTCTAGTCATGGACAAGTAAATCTAGGTAACTGTTCAGTATTTGTAATCACTACTTGATCATGATTTTGACACTATTGCCACGGTTGTAACTCCCTGTCACCCAACTTACTTCACTAGGCATCAACGAAGAAGGACCATTCTGCCAGTGATCAGATGATGATGATGATGATGATGATGATGATGATGATGATGATGATTTTAATTCCTTTCCCATCTCCCCTCATGGCTCAAGGTGGGGCACAGAATATTAAAATACAAAACATAATTAGAAAACACATAAAACCAACCGTTAAAATGGCTTCAAGTCATTTCCAACTTTTGTCGACCCTAAAGCTAACCTATAATCATATTTTCTTGGTATGATTTGTTCAAAGGAGGTTTGCCATTATCTTCTCCTGAGGCTGAGAGTATGTGACTTGCCTAAGGTCATCTGAGGGGTTTCATGGCCGAGCTGGGAATGGAACCCTGGTCTCCAGAGTCCTAGTCCAATTCTCAAGCCACTATGCCATGCTGGCTCACAGCTAAAATACAAAGTACTATAAAACCATTGAAGTGCACACATATGAGTACATTCTTTAAAATATACAAATTAAAAAGTTATACACCGATTTGGTAGGCCTGCTGGAAGAGATGTGCCTTTAATGTTGTTGTAAAAGCTGTCATTGTTTTCAGCTGTTGTATCGCTTCCAGAAGGTCATTCCACAGTCTGGGGGCAGCAGATGGAAAAGTCCTTTGGGAAACCATTGCCAGTCTAGTCCTGACCATTCAGAGCCAACATTTCCTAGAAGACCTGGGTGTACAGGATGAATGACATGAAAAACATTGAATGACATGAGCATGGTTAAATGGGGAGGTCGGCCAGGAGATGTTGCTTATTTAACTTAGCATACTTAACGAAATTAAGTACATTTAGGTTAACTAGGTACATTTAGGTTAAATGTATCTTTGCCCCTGGTTGGTGCTGCAACAGCCGCATGCTGCAGCATCGACACGCTCCCTAAAAGAAGCCGCTCTAGGCAGCTTCTTTTTAGGGGTGTCATAACCGCTGTCATGCGGTGTCATGATGCCTCTTCTGGCCAGAGCCATTTGGGTGCTCTGACGCCCATGCGTCTTCATGGCGCACCCATATGGATGGGCACATGCTACAATGGTGCACGGGCACTGATAGTAGGACTTGCAGCATGTAAATGTTGAGCCCTACCTAGCCCTACGTTTGGGCCCAGGCCGTCGCAAAGTGTCCATCTGTACTGGCCCTTAGTAAAATTAATGTACTTGTGTTTGCTTAATGTAGTTACTTAGTATACGTAACTAAGTAACTGACAATTCTGACCATGGTTTTTCATACCACTTCCCTTCCAAGTGACTTTGCCACCCGCCTCCACAAGGTATCCCCAGCTCAGCAACAACTTTTCCAGTCTTGTTGTTGTTCTTCATTTCTTGCCTTGTCCTCCTCCTACCCCTTGTTGTTTCACTTAAACCCAGCTCTCTCTCCAGACAAGATTTCCCCGCATACAGAAGCCATTAACTTCATCTGTCTGGAGGGTGAGGAGGAGGAGGTGGGGTGGGAAGAAGCTCTTTAAAAGGTATTTACTGATTTTTCTTGACAGTTCCTCTGGATTCCTTTCCACACTGCAGTTGTTAAATTTGTTGCTTCAGCTGCGAGAGAGTTACCATCTTTGCTTGAACAGCATTTTCTTGCTTATGCTTCCTCTTACAATCCATCAAAATCAAATGGTCAGGGTAGGTATTTTCTCCCAAATTTCAGTAGGTAGCCTGAAGGCTTCTCAAAGCACCACATGATACAGTTTTGTTTTGCTTTGCTGGAGAGAGGAGGGCAAGTCAGTGGGAGTTTGGGGAGGTATCTTGTAGTGCTTTTCATATATGCGTAACTGACATGGACTCTGCTACCATGGGTTATAATGTTGACCATTAGCATAGATGGTTTAATGTAAGGACTGCAGAAATTCACAAAGGATGCATCCACTGATGACTGTTTTGCATATGTAGGAACAGTTGGGACCACAACTAACATCTACTACACTTGGTGAGCAAATAGAACTGCGATTCGGAGTGTATTTCTGGGCAGCAAAATATGTTTGAGTTCTGGATTGGTCCTTTCCATCTGGACAGACAATTGCCAAACTCTACTATTCTAATAGAAAGTATTGTAAACCCTTCCTGTTTGGGTCTGGGATCTTTTGTGAGTTATAATCACTTTCCTGGCTTTCATGGGTTTCTCTGTACAGTGGGCCCTTGGTATCTGCTGGGGTTTTGTTCCAGCAACCTCCATGGATACCAAAATCCATAGACGCCCAAGTCTCATTAAATACAATGGCACAGTACAATGCTGTCCCTTATATAAAATGACAAAATCAAGGTTTGTTTGATGGAATTTATATTTTTAAAAATATTTATAAGCCATGGATTCTTGAATCCATAGATTTAAAAAAATCCATTAATATAGAGGGCTGACTGTATCTCTCTTTACTGATTCCCGGGCTCATCCCTGTCTATTGCTTATGGATCATTCTTGACATAACACTTTCAGTCCTCAAGGGGCTTAGCTTTGGCTTCTGATTTGGCTGCTTGCTCTCACTCCCTTGTTTCACTTCTATCTCAGTTCTAACAGCTGTCCCTCAACCCAGCTCTGATTCCATGAACGTTCATTGGTACTTCCATGTATAGAGAAACTATATCTTTGAGTACAAAATAACTAGAGAAGGAGACCATTGCCTCCACATCCTGGTTGGAATCTGGATAAAGATAGAAAAGAAAAGAATGCTGGAGCAGATTCTTATTTCTCAATGAGATGGTTGATAAGAGTTCCCAGGAACTGGGAAGACCCAAGGGAGTTACAGCCTGATAGAGAAAAGTTAATATTGATGTTGTTGTGTGCCTTCAAGTCATTGCTGACTTATGGTAACCCTAAAGTGACCCTCTCATGGGTTTTCTCAGCAGATTTTTTCAGAGAGGGATTGCCACTGCCATCTTCTGAGGATGAGAGAGCATGACTTGTCCAAGGTCACCTACTGGGGTTCTGTGGCCAACGGAGATTTGAATCTTGGTCTCCAGAGTCATACTCCAATGCTCAAATGACTACACCACACTAGCTGTCAGGAAAATTGATGCACAGAGGTAAACATTGCCTAGTTGTGAATATACTTTTAGAACTGGAATGGCTAATATATTGAGGTATTTCAATTTCTTGCCTGACCTTCGCATGGTATGAAGCTAATGTTGCCATCTCCATTTTGCCTAAAGTAAAATTCTGAAGTGAATGTGGGCGGATGTTCTCCTTGCATGAGTCATAAGAGGAATTCAAGGGGACACTTAAGAGAATGTTAGGATTAGCAACATTTCTCAGATCAGGATATAATACAACCCAAATTTGATTCTGGATTTTGCCTGCTGCAATATTAAAAATGTATCTGAAGGTACCTCCCCAGGTGACAACTCTGGGAACTTCTGAAGAAAGCCCCTTCCTTCATGCTTTACTAAGATTACCAGAATTTGCTAAGAACTGGGATATTTTTCAGTATGTGTTGTGATCAAAAAGTTGCTAGGTTCACTCTTAGCCAGTTAAATTTTGGCAAAACTGTTGCTGGGAGACAATAATACAAGACTATTGCATTTTTGTGCTGTTTGTGGGAACCCCAGGTACTGTATACCTAGTTGACCATTGTGAGAAAGATACACGGAGACCTTGACGTTAAGAACAGTCAGTGTTATTAAAGCACTGCTAGAGTACCTAGATGACTGCTTTGGAAAGTAAGATAATGGAGCGGTGGGTAAGAAGTCCTTGAATACATTTAAAACAAAACGAAAGGAGCTAGGACTTTGAACACCTCACTCTCCAGAGCCCTCAGTGTTAGTTTTCAGTGCAAATCAGACTAGTCTTGGATAGTGCTCCAAGTTCTGCACGCCTTTGATTTGACCCTGCCAGATAGCTATATGATGCCTTTAAGTTCATTTAATATGCTGTCCTATGTTCTGGAACCAAACTGGGGGTTATTCAGACTGTGTAAATAACCCTGATAGAATGTGGGTCGAATCTGTGTTGTTCATATGAATTTCAAATTTTCTGTTTGAGTTTTTTTGGGGGGCTGCCAAACCCACCACAAAACCCATGATAATTGATTTCCTAACAAATTCACATTATCAGCTGTGTGAATAATTGATGTGGATAGATGTGGGTTAAAATTCTGCAGGTCTTTGACAAGTTTCAAATGCATCCACATTATCGGTTTCATTTTTATTCACAGTGCTGACATGTGCGAGCAACGGATCTCACAGAGATGTGCAGAGATGCGGTTCTGATAAAAAAAGTAGTGTTAACAACAATTCTGAAATGTGTGAGTGAGATTATTCCCATTATTCCTTTACTGCAAAACAAAACATGTAGCTAACCCATAACAGTACTTGCTCTTCTCTGTAGCTTTACAACACAGTGCAACTCTGGGCTATGGACTCCACTTAAGAGTATGAAACAAAAGTATGAGAAACAAGAATAGTGAGATCCATCTGGGATTAAAGAGGTACTGCTTTGCTTCCTTTTAATTCAGGTGGGATCTCACAGTTCCTATTGTTTCTGGAACCAGGGTGGTCTAGTGACTTGAACATTGGAGTACAACTCTTGGATACCAAGATTTGAATCCCCATTTGACCATATAAACCAGCTGGGTGCGTTGTACCTACTGAGCCTCAAACCCTTTCTGAACAAAGCTTGCTAAGAAAACCTTGTGATAAGGTCACCTTAGTATTGGCATAAATTGGAAACAGCTTGAAGACACACACTACCAACAACAGCTTTGCTCCTGTGCCATGCACTCAGTGAAGCATACATCCCTTTTGCTGGCACTGGGACTGGTATGGTTGCAACAATGGCTGTGTGCTTGGGAGTTTGGGTGGGGAATTCATCAGTTTTTAAGGAAGACATTGGTAAAGTCTTGGTGCCTTGGAGTGCTTATATGCTAGCTTTATGTACTACCTTTCTCTTCAAGGTGATTCATGATTTAAAGTGATGATTTAGAATGTAATAAACTCAATGCAAAAGGCATAGGAAAAGAAGAGGGAAATGCATTCAGGTGACTTGGTTGCTGCACGGGTCAGTTCTGGGAGGAGAAGATAATGGAAAAAGGATAGTGTGTCCCTGCTGAGCGGATGATGAGAGGCTCTTCTTTGGTCTGAAACAGCCAAGTGGAATGGTCATGGACTGAGGAATTTCTAGTAAGCAAAGAATCAAACAGTAGTTGGTCTCAGCCAGACTGATGGAAGAGACCTCACTGTTTTCCTCCTTCTTCAGAAGGAAGACGCCTTTGCAGAAACATCGTTTCAGTTGCTGAAATGATCCCAGGCTAAGCTTGAAAAGGTTAGTTTTAGGAGTTTAGCAGTGGCCAAATGGCTAATGGCCAAGTGGCAGGGGGATTCTGGGGGTGTAATAAAAAGCAACTTTTCCAAGCTCTGTTTCAGTTAAAGTGCTTCTTTCTGTCTCATCCTCTTTGTCTATGGCATTCCAGCCAAAGAGTCCTCTTCTTATACAAAGGTCTTTGATAGTCTACAGTAGGGTACAGCAACTGGGAAATATAAACTGTAATGAAAAGATTATTTAGATACCACAGATTCACGCACACACACACACTGTGATTGAAGGCACTATGTATTTTTTACAACAATTATATATATATATATGCACACACACACACCACACACAGCTAGTGTTGAAAGTGCTTGGAGTACATTATCTCAAGAAACTATTTTCACCTCATGGTTAGAAAGCCTTCTTGAACAGGAACATAGAAACAGAGCCTTAGACTACTTATTGATGTGCCATTTCCTCTGAATATTGTACATAGTTGTTATTATTGAGAAGAAGATCTTGGGTGAACTTTGCAGTTGACTGAACATTGGAGGATTGTGCTGACACTGAGATAGGCATTGATTTCTCTTTGTTTACTTATTGGTATCATTTTATGTATTATGTTTTTTTATATTAACACTACTGAAAGAAGCTTGCAAGTTTTCTTTAAAAACATTAAAATATAAAAGTTCATTTGAATAAAATAAATAAACAAAACATTACCAAGGGCATTGGAATAGGTGAATGAAATAGTAAAAACAGCTGTGAACGTATCCATTAACTGTGCCTGCTGAAACAACACATTTTTGGTGGGGTTTCTGGGAAGACCAGGCAACAATTTGGGTGTCACACCTGAAAAATTCCTCTCTGTTGTATCCACCGGCTGGATCTGGGAACAATGTGCATGTATGTCCAGAGACAGGGATCTCACAGGTTTTTATTTATCTTCCAATTGGTATACTCCTTTTCTGTGTCAAAATTCAAGACAGCTTATAAGCAGAATCCATGAAATAAGACAGATCAGGAGTGTTATTGCAGTTAATAATAGCAATAAAATATTACATAATTGGCCCACATGCAACCATACAAAAAGTGGCATAGGCCAAGTGGGAATGTCATGGTCATAAAGTCCAAAGGCTAAATAGTTAATTTTGATCACAAACGTGAAAGATCTGTAAGGAGGAGGAAAGCAAGTTCCTGAGAAAACATAGTTCTCAGGCAGGTTGATATGAAACATTGTGGTCAGAATATCATAGAAGAGTGCAAACCTTGGCGGCAGAAGGACTCAAGTTCAGCTTTGGCATCTTGAAATAAGTTTGGAGACTGACATCATTGCATTAGAATTTGACTCAACTCAGCTATCAGATGTCATAAGGCCATTTCCTACATTCTTTGGCTATGTGGAGCTTTAAAGGTTAAAGATATGCAGACCTTAGACCAGGGGCTGACAACTGTATCCTTCCAGATGTTTTCGAACTCCATCTCCCATAATCCCCCACCATTGACTATCCTGGCAAGGGCTGATGCAACTTGCAATCAGAGTACAGATGTCTTCCCCTTCTCTAGACTCTTAAAGACTTTCTCAAATGAAGCCAGCCACTCGATCTCTCCCCCATAAGATTATTGACAGTTGTGTATACCTTCACACAATCCAAATCACTGTGCAAGAGAGAAACCTGTTGTCTTAGAAAATGTCTCTTGCAAAGGGCACAGTCAGCAAAGCAGAAGATGTAGCTGGTGTTCAGGGATGCTTTCAACACCACAGACAGAAGGATCAGCATTTGCACATGCATCATTTCCCTGCTTTTACAGCATATTCTGTCTTTAGCTTCTGCCATGATGAATAACAAGTTCCTCGCAAATATCTCAAGATCTCACAAAGTTGCTACAACATAAATTGGGAAGAGCGTTCCATACCACAACAAAGTGGATTGCATTAAATATGCAGCCGTATGTTTCCCCCCTCGAAGCAGGCGCTCCCCTTGAGAAAGCAAATCTTGCTTTTAAAAAATGTCTAAACATGCCGTCAAAATTATTTCACGGCACAAAGTGAGGAAGGATCCATTGCCTTTTCTCTTTATCTTCTCTGGTGCTTTGTATTTTCCACAGCTAAGCACATGAAAAGCCTTTTAACGGGGAACGCTTCCCTTGATGTGAGGAGTCTCTGCCAAACTTTCCATGCTCCAAATTATCCAGTCATGCGGCAGTTCTCAGAAGTGTCCTAGGGAGTTGCGGATGACTGCTGGGCGAGTCATAGTCTTCTTCTTGTGTATTTTAATTGGAGTAGAAGTCAAAGTAATGGCATTATATCAGTGCAATTGAGAAGGCTGGATTTTCAGTCATGAATGAGCAACCAGGGGACAGTGAGATGTGGGGCCATTCAGGCATCACCTCTCAAGAGGCTGGCCACCAAATCATCAACACCAAAGACTGAGGTCTACTGGAGAGACCTTTTTCTATGTTCTATGTTCCACCATGGGAAGACATGGGAGAAATTAAAAGTTATGACTTGGTTATGAACTAGAAAGCCCTTTGCAGTGGGTCCAGATTATCTGAAAAAATGGTTTCTCCTGATACGGACCTATCTGAGATTTGAGATCTTTAAAGGAAGACCTTTTCTTGCCCTCCAAACTTTTCCAGGCATATTTAGTGAAGATCTAAAAACAAATAGAAGAAAGTACTTCCCCAAAGAGCAGGCAGTTAAACTGTACTTTGCTAGCACAAGATGTAGTGACAGCCACCAACTTGGATGTTTTAAAATGAGGATTAAGCAATTTCATGGATGATAAGGCTGTTGATGGCCAGGAGTCAAGACAGCTATGTGTTGCCTCCAGTATCAGAGGCAGTATGCAGTGAAACACAAATGAGAGGGTGTAGTTGCGTCATGTTCACCATTGTGCGAAGTGACAGTTGGATTTGATAGGCTTTTGGGCTAACCCTATCCATCTTTTCTTAATGTACAAGTGTGGAGAAAGAACTTGGAAGTGTCCGTCTCCTGCATATTTGCACCAAAATAAAGTGAAGGCTGTTGTAGCTTGGCAAAATGAGCTACAGTTAAGAGTCTGTGGTGTAGATCAGGATGTCCCCAGTTCAAATCTCATTTTGCCATGAATTCACAACTGGGTGGTTAAGGCAAACCACTCCCATTCAGTCGTAGCATCTCTCTTTGGTAAAATGGTGTGTTGAGGGTTGTAGTAGTAATACATGGACAAAGTAATGGGCATGAGATGGTCTTCAGGCTCAAATACTTGATAGGATTAAGTATAACTGTAAAAAAAACCAGAATGTGAACTTGAGAGCTGGCAACATTTTAGCTTTTGTATCAGTGTCAGTTCACTTCTCCAGATGTCCTTGAACTGCAGCTCCCAGCAGTTTTTCACCATTGACTATACTGGCTGGTGCTGATGGGAACTGCTATCCAGCAGCAGTTGGAGAGCCACATGAATCCTAATCATAATATAAATATTACATTTTAGGACATACTACAGCTAAAGACCAATGCATTAGATAGAAGGCAGTGTGTGTTCCATCTTCCCAAGTACGCAGATGAAGACAAAGTATTAGGAAGTCATTTTCTGCCCTGAAAGAGGATGAACAAATTAGGTGAATGCCGCTTCCCCCTGTGCTCCATGTTCTGGCTAATCATAAACCCGCTGCTTCCTCTACGGGAGACTGATGCTCCATCACTTCTGTGTCACCATTAAGTTTGGTCTGGCAGCTCTTAAGCACCACCTGCTCTCACCTCTTTCTCCCCCTCTCCACAACAATTCTTATCACTTCAACCTCTCCGTCCCCCCAGCCCTCCAACTGCTCAGCCGGAATATTGCTGTCTTAACTCCATGGCACTGCTCTCTCTCAGTCTGGTCAGGGCTGCTTTTACTTGTTCACATAGACCTGCCAGCATGGTTGATTCAATTCGCACAGCATGGAGTAATCCACCTTTGCCCAGTTCAGCTCTCCAGAGTGAGATCAGCATCCTATCCAATTATTCCTATTTTATTTTAGAGGATCTGCCTTCCAGTATCAGAGGGATTTCTTGGAAATCCAGGCGTCTGCTGCTAATAGGATTCCCACTGGATTTAAGAAAAATCCCTCCAGCCATGTTGCTCAGTTTGAATGAATTGGACAGGAGTCAAGACTCTATAGCAACCCTATCCTTCAAAATGTGGAAAGCTATTATTATTATTATTATTATTATTATTATTATTATTATTATTATCATCATCATCCAGACATAATATAATATAATAATTGCTCTGCTCCAGTTCCCTGAGACCTGAAAATTATTTCAAGATTTCCTTCAGGGTAAAGAAAGGTTGAGAAAGGCTGTTCTAGATGTTGACATCCTATCTCTGGAATGCTCTCCCTGGGAAGGATTGTCTGGCACCCGAATCAATCCCCTTTTATTTCCCCAGGTTTTTAGAAGTGAATTTTAACCTTGCAGTCTGGTTTTGAGTTTTCTGGATAACTTCTTTGCTGTATTTATTTATCTCCCCCCCAAAAAAAAAAAAAAACACTGGTGGTTTGTTAAATTACATTTCTATTTCACTGTTTTTATAGATGAAAATCTTGTGTCTTTTAGTGAAGCTGTCCTGGAAATTATTTATTTGAGTGGCAATGTAATAACATAAAATAAAACAAAAATGACTGAACAAACTGTCAAGGCCCATTTGAGTACAGCCTATAGCAGGAGGAAAGAAAATGATTGTTTTGGCTGGGAAACGACGCCTCCATTGTACCACCTTCGATTGTGTGAGAATTATAGGCAACAGCAAAGCCCTTGGGATGATTTCTAGTGTCTAGACCTGAGAGGTTTATGCCAGGTTCTTTAATCTGGAGAGAGGATCTACCTTTTCCCTGGCCATTATGCTCAGAAGTAGACATGAAGGGATGGGGTTAACATTATCATGACCGAGGTAAACAAAAGCCTCCAAAGAATCTGTCTGCCTGAAAAAATCCCCCCTAGTCTCCCAGATCACAAAATTGCCTTTCTTGGGCCAGCTTGTGCCCAACAAGTGGAAATCTTGCAATCTTCCATAGGTTGTTGGATTGCAATTCCCAGCAGCCTTAGCCAACACAGCCCACAGTAAAGAATTTTGGGAGCTGCAGTAGAGCCAATCCCATCTTAGGCTAACCAAGGCAATGCTTTCAGCTTATGGATGGGAGACTGTCCAAAACCCTTGGTCTAGAAGTAGCTCAGTTGGTAGCAGTCTCCATATCCTTTTGTACAATTCTGCAAGATCTTATATGGAAATGTAATGTGTCATTATGGCCAGTCGGCACACTGACAAAGAAAGATATTAAAGAGGTGGGTGTAGGGGAGTTGAGATCACACCAGGGTGCAGGATTCAGCTTTTCCAGTTCTTTCCGCCAGACGCAGTGGGGATGGAGGGATTTGTCATTGCACTTTTCATTATCTTACTTTGGCAGGGCTATTCTTTGCCTCTCTGACAAGCTTTTCCAACTATTTTGCCTTCCACAGTTAGTCTTTTATGTTTCATTTAACAAATGCTGGCAAGTGTGAAATGTTTTCTGGGGGGTCTTGATCCTGCTGTGAGAGCTGCTGCCATTTCCTAAAGGGTGGCCTCTCTTAGCAAATGCCACCAACTAAGAATCAGGCAGAAGATTCAGGGTTTGAATGGTGGGGGAGAATGATGGACAAAGGTTTGGGTAGGGGATTTTTTAAAGTCACAATTTCACTACTTTACAGGGCTTGATTTGGGAACCAAACAGTATAGTGATGAGTAAGAGTAAGATTGGGACTTCAAGGTCCAAGTTCAAGTGTCCACTGATCCACAGAATTCATTGGATGACCTTCAGCTAGTCACTTCATGTCCAACTGTGCTACCTCAAAGTGTTGCTATGCATGCAAAGCACGGAGGGGGAAAAGCCCTGTATGCCACTTTGAGCCCATTGGAGGAAGATGAGACATGAAAGTAAGTAATGCCAATGCAGTGTGTTACATTACCTATTCTTTGGAATGAACCAGGGAACCACAGGTTCAACATCTGGCACTGGCGTTCCTAGCTGGTGAAAACAACAGCTATGAGGAGCATCCAGTAAGTTTCTGAAATGGAGCACAAAAATAAAAGGAAATTGTAGTCACACACACACACACAAACACACACACACACACACACACACTGGTTAGAGCATATTTATATACATAGCCGGTGGCTGTTCTCATGAATGGCAGCATGTTCTTGCTTTCTAAAGTGGTGTGGTTGGGTTTGCAGCCAAGGATACTTTTAATGGTTTGCATGTATGTCCAGGAGCCATTTTGAATTCAGCAATACAATTCAGCAAGTGCTTCTGGTTGCCCTGATGTATGTTTGTTCTTTTTGGAGAGGGGAAGGTCCCATGTCCTCCCTGAGTCTCTGCAAGTTCTTCATCCCTGCTTTTGAAGAAGCGTGACCCAGTCTTGAACAGGATGGTTACTATTCACCCAGACAGATGAACCATCTTGCCTTCCATCTTCATCAACTGTGAAAGGCAAGTCATGGCTGATACAGGCAACTGTATCCTCAAAGTGTCATTCATATGTGCCACAGCTTTCCAACTGAGGGTTTTACCATACCCCTCTCTGTTAAGAAGGCCTTATATCACTTGGAAAAGCTCCACTGGATGACACTAAGCAGGTGTAACGGTAATGGTGATGGATCTTTTTCTTTGCCTTTTTTACCACCATAGAATAGGCCACATAATGGGCTCTCAATCATATTCAGTGAAACTCCTGAATTTTTCTACACTTGCATTTCAGATTATCTTTTCATTTGTGTCATAGTTCCTCCACTGACATGCAAATACCTAGGAGCCACACAAGTTTTGTTCGGCAGAAGAGACAGCTGAAATTGATTGAATCAATTGAATAAAATCACTGTATCATGCTACTTTTTACCTAAGGGAGGCTGAGAGAATATGCCTCGCTGAAGGTTAACTGTGAAATTCATTGCAAAACTGGGAATTGCCCTTGAGTCTCGTTATGTATTTATTCCATGTTAAATCTGCCCTTTCTCCAAAGGTGGCATATATAGGTTTCTTTTCCAACTCTACAACCCAGTTTTTCCTCACAACAAGTTGCTCTGGACATAGCTACTGATCCAGGATCATCCAGTGAACCTTTTAACCAAGCAAGGATTGTAGCCTAGGTCTTGTCATCATTCTCACTTGTTGTGGGTCATCGACAGGAGGTTGTGGGGGGCAATTTTCTGCCCCAAAAACACAAAACAAAATTTCAAATGCAACTTCTGGTTTTGGAAAATTGGTATTTGGTGAAGTCAAGTAGAGCAGGGAGAAGGAGGCTGCAGCCCATTTGAAAAGTCAATTTCCATTTCTGGAGACTTCGTTTCTGGAGAAGGGATTCATCCTTTTTTTGGGAAGAAAGAGCCTAGTAAGGCCACATGCAGTTCCAGGATCACACTTTGTCCACTGCTGTTGTCATTGCTGCTATTGATTCTGTGCTCCATGAGGTTTCACTGTCATAATGCCCTTCCTATGGAATTTACACCTTTGTCCTGCTCCATCTGTCTTTGCAAACTGCTCAAATAAAAAAAGTTTGTTACAGGTAGGCCTTTTAAAACTGTAGCCCTAGATGGCTGAATCATGCATGATTTTAAGTGTCTGTTTTACCGCTCTTGCTGCTAAATGTTGTCATCTTTTGTTTTTGAAAAGATACGTCATTTTAATTCCTGGTTTTACTGCATAACACTTTGGGTATTTTATGGAGACTTGTCTAAAAAGCTTTCTCCATCAATAAATAGTGCCTTAAAATGGCTATATATCTGATTAATAAAGACAATAATATTCAAAATTAAGTTTTGGGGGAATTTAGCCATTAAATTTTCGCTCTTAAAACTCACCCTGCTTTTAAGTTAGCAATTATTTTATGTCGAGGTTATTATGTTTTCCCTTCAAGTATGTTTATGGAAAACCCTGTTATTGAATAAGTTCCCATTCCACTCTCCTAACGGTGTTTTAAATTGAATTGCATTGTTGTGCGGTGCTTTATATTATTTTTAAAACAGGTTGGGTGTGCTCCATCTGGTTTTGGCTACAACATGTTGCCTTCATAGCATTCTTAAAATGGTAGTAAGGGGGCTGCCACCAAAGGCAAGATTATCTGCCCACTCCTCACCCTATTCTAATCATTTGTGTGTTTGGCAGATCCATGAACTGTGCAGTTTTAGCCCTAGTCCAGAGGATCAGATCTCTCCAGGTGGATGCATAGAAGACCTAAGGAGATTAGAGAGAGGTAATACCTGACTGTCAGTGGCTATCGGGGCTTGTAAAATTGCTGTGCAGAGTGTTAGAAATCGAATCTGTATGTGTACAGATACACAGTGTGTTAGCTAGCTCTGCGTGTCTCTTGCCCTAATACCGGCACGAGTAAATTCTGACTCGATCCTGCTGTTTTGTCAATAACCTGGAAAGTTTTGAAATAACTGCCTCAAAGCCGTCAAATCATATGTTGTTCCATAACCCAATTCAGCTGTTGCAAGCACTTGGCAGTAACCAATTTCCCATGTGCTTAGTGTTTCTGAGCCATTTTAGTCTTACAAAAGAGTCTGTTGCTAGTCGCTGCGCATGCACACATAACACTGAAACATAGAAACAGAACTGTAAACTGGATACATAAGCCAAACAAAACAAAATTTTGCAATTAGATCTAATTATTTACGATATCAGGCATGTTTGTGTAGCTATACTTCTCTCTCCCATTTCTGTTCTTTTTTGTGATTCTTCTGAAAATCTTATTCTTTGCAGAATTTAGTGCGTTTTGCTTTTATCTGTGATACAATATAGTGGAGGGAACAAATGCACAAAGATGACAGAAGCAAGTGGAGGATGTGGTGAGGATACAGAGAGACTGGGCAGCTTTCTCACTTCCATCACCCTTGCGGAGGAATTTCATCTCACCAGTGAAGCCAGAGTCCTGTCCACTAGGCAGGGATCAAAGTATCAAAGTATTAGAGGAGCTGCTGTGCAACAGCATCCCACAGAGGCAGATAGAGTGACTTCCATGCCAGTGAAGTATGAGTGCCTTCAAGGTTTTAGATCACATATTAAAAGTGCTATCCATGGTACTGAGTTATATCTCCAAAACATCTGCAGCACCTTGGATATCTCCTTCAAAAGTATGCAGAACCCAGTTCTCTACCTTCCTGACATGGAAGTCAGAAGTTGCTGCCAGTGAGCTAAAAACCACCACTGTCCTAGTTAGAGTAGATACACTGAATCAGTTGCTGAAAGGTGATGCAACACTTGCTTGAAAGAGGCTGAACAGTTACCTGCATTGGCTGAAGTTTCTGCATTGACTGGAAAGTTGGACTTGTTGACTCTCTGGTCATTTCCATCTCTATGATTCTGTGAGAGCGTCTTCCAGTGAGTGATTTCCACAACCAAGGCACCTTCATCACCGAGAAAGCCCTGTCCTCACTTACCAAACACTGTAACTCAGACACTAAAACCAGAAGCGGATCTGACAGTCAGGGCAACAAGTTTGGTTGCTTATTTGCTTATTTCTTTAAAACTTTTTTTAATGCAAGAATTCAGAAAAGATGAGGAAAAACTTAGAAGCGTCACGTTTTAGCCCTCGGAGTATAAAGTACAAAGATGTTCATTCTTTAGATCAACAATTTAAGAATAAGCATCGAGCGATAACCAGCTGTGGCTTGGCACTCATCACGGTCCTGAAAATTATATGCATATTACATTAATTACATGTAATTAAAGCATGCAAATTATCAGAGCAGCCCCTCCCAATGGCCAGCGCATTTTACTTTGTGCAGAGGAATTTATCCACCGCTTAATTAAATGTGATGGTGTTGGTGTTGGGGAGGGTAGAGAATTTAACTCACTTTGGGGCATTGGCCACACAGAAGAGAGGAAAAATGCATCTCTTTTATTGAATCAATTCATAGAGGCACCTTTCCAGCTCTGTAATAAATCTTCAGGGCTGCAAGTTGCAGGGAGGAGCAGGACGTGGGAATAAATTATTGTGATCTGAGCTCCTATCTGCCAAAGAAATCTCACAAGACTTGACCACCAAAAAATATGACTAGCAGTGCAGTATTTTGGAATAACTCACAGCACCAGCAAGTGAGGAGTATTGTGTGAGTGCCTTGGGGTGGATAGGTTGATGTGGTTCTGTTCTAATGGATCATCCACAGCTTTACTTGGTGCTGGAGCACTACCCAGCTGGATGTTTCCTTGTGCTCTCATGAATAGGAGCAGTGCATTCCTGGCACTGAAAGCATGGGATGGAGAACTGAGCTGTGTGCACATGTGCCTTCAAGTCACCTTATGGTGACCCCAGTAATTTCATAGGGTTTCCTGAGGCAAAGAATATTCAGAGATGGTTTTGCCAGTTCTTTCCTCTGGCACAATACAGACTGGCACTTTGTGCCGGCCTGTGAGTGGAGCCACGGCGCAGCATCTGCATGCTGGATGCTGTGATTCCATCCCCATCTTCCCATGATGCCATGCACTCTTCTATATGGTGTGTGGCATCATGGTGTGGCTCTGGCTCAGTGCCCAAATGGCGCAGTGTGGAAGGGGCATCATTATGCCGCCCCATCGTGGCTATGCTGCCCTTTCCAGGGAGCTAAAAAGTAGCCCCAGTCTGGAGCAAAAAGGGGCAGCATCCCACTGCCCATCTGTACAGCCCCATAGTTTCCCATCCTAGTAGTAACTAGCACTGAGCCTGCTTAGCTTCCAAGACCAGACAGGATCTGGTGCCTTTAGCGTATTTAGGTTTGACTGCAGCTGTAGTAATTTGAGTGTTGGACTATGACCCAGAAGACCAGGGTTCGATTCCCAGCTCAGCAATGAAACCCACTAGATGACCTTGGGCAAGTCACATGCTCTCAGCCTCAGGGGAAAGCAATAGCAAACCTCATCTGAACAAACCTCACCAAGAAAACCTTTTGATAGGTTTGCCTTAGAGTTGCCATAAGTTGGAAATGACCTGAAGGGATACAGCAACAACAAAAAGCAGCACCTGGTTTAAAAATGTGGAGCAAATTCTTCCATTAGGCATTTCCCTTTGATACATTGGTTTGATCAAAGCAAACAATAGATCTTTCCCCAAAAATTCAATCCTAGTGTTTAGTAGTTTGAACCTGGGTACACTTGGAATCAGTCACTGTTTCTCAGATGCACCTTTGAGGGTTGCAGTGAAGGTAAAATGGGAAGAGAAAGGAAGGCCTCATATAGGACTCAGCTGAATTTCTTCAGCCAAACCAAAATAAAAATGTAATGTCATAGTCTGTGGAATGTTAACTATGGCCATAAATATCAGTGTACATCAAAGATAGAGATGTAACATTTCTAGAAATTGTAAAGCTGGCAGGGTGAGGAACCCCATATATTTTTGAACACAAATGGAAAGCTACAGGAAAAAAAAATTAAAAATGCACAGTTGAAAGTCAATTTGTTATTTTGGGAACATAAAATGTGTTATGTATAATTTTGTCTGGCATAACATTATCATGATTGTATATTAAAAGCACACTTCATTCAGACAATAATTACAAATTTAATTTCTTTTTAATTTTTTAAAACATTTTGGTTACAAATGGAACCAGAGAGTTCCAAACTGTAGGGAGCCTCTTCCTTTTTGGCAGTTTATTAAGAGTGGGTAAAAAGCAATAAAAACAAGAAACTGTCAATATTAGTAAAACAAAGAAAATTATTTTGTCTCCTCTGGTTCTTTTTAGTGTCATCCAGACAGAATGCATTCATTCTAATAAAATAACAGAGAAAAGGAATGCTAGACCGGGAATTGCAATGCCCAGCTACACATGTTGTACTATGCACAAGTCTTTCTATGTACAAGTCTTATTGTTACTAGTTTTTAGAAATAGTTTTGGGCAAGTAAATATATGAACATAGGAATCAGCATGATTTAGTGGTCTGAGGGTAAGAATGGGACTAATGCAATTGCAAATTCCCACTCAGCCATGGACACCCATTGGGAAACCTTGGACAAGTCACACTTTCTCAGCCTCAGAGGAATGCAATGGCAAACCTCCTCTGAACAAATCTTTCCAAGAAAACCCATGATAGGTTTATCTCAGGTCACCATAGGCTGGAAACAATGTGAAGGCACACAACAACAACAACAACAACAACAACAACAGAGCAACAAATATTTGAACACTTTGTCCTAAAATTTTATTCATCATTCTACAAGAAAATATTGCATTATACAACTTTTCATTCCATCCCCAATTTTTTTGGGAAGGGAAGTGCCTTTGGAAAAACTCTCCCACCCCCATTCCCCCCCCCCCAGATTTCTTCTACACCTTCACAAAATCCAAGGACCAAATTCAATTTCAGAGAAATTCTCAGGGGCTATATGGCAGGATATAGGTAAACCAAAGGCACAAAGGATAGGACCAAAAGTCCAGGGCATTTCACTTTCATGCGTTGCCAGGAGTTAAGCCTTAGAAGAGGCATTTTGCCTTTTGGAATGGGGCATGGAGTGTTTTTGGAACATCATCTTCACTTGAAGGCCAGAAAAACAAATGTGTGTATATGTATTCATTTCATATTTTGTTAAGGAATGCATCCACAAAACAGAAATTGTTTCTGGTAACTAGAAACAGTTGGGTCATATGTGTCATATTTCTTCCTCCCTGCTGTTGAAATTTCAATTGTAAGATACTAGTGGACAGGAAAATATTTCTTGCTGTTTTTCTTATTTGCATCATGTGTGGGGATCCTCTGGGCCAAATTGACCCTCCAGTGGTCCTAGTCTGATCCTTTTGGGCTGCCCATTTGAATGAATGGATGCTTTAAGAAAATTGTCCTATCTTATTTCCTTGGATGGGTGGGTAGTTTTCTAGCCATTTCACCTGGTTAGTTCAGTGGATTTAGAAGCATGAAGGATGTCTTGGTCTTCGGGGATTCAACCTAATCAAAGTGTTTGTCACTGTATGGAATTGGATGCTCACTGGCAGCTCAGCTGAAAGAACAAACTCTTGGCTTTGAGATCATTAGACTGATTGAATGTGACTCAGTTGTGTCCACATTGTAGAAGAAACTCATTACCGGCTAAGTACATTATTTCCGATCTCTTTTACCTGGGAGGTGTAGCGTGGGATGCCATTGGTTAGTCCAACCAGCATAAAACAGTAGAATCTATTGTCGAAAGTTGAGTTGATAGATAGATAAATCCAACTGGTTCAGTGGTTCTACTTTAATTAGGACTAACAATGGGATTTAGACCATAATCAGAATTGGTTACATGGTAAGCATAAGCTATTGATTATATGCAACCTCCAGGTCCATGGTGGCTATATGGAACCTCCAGAACAGAGGGAGGATGCCTTTCCTACTACTGTTGCCTGTAATGTAGTGGTGGGGTGGGTATGATGAGCACTTAGTTGTTGCTTTTATGTTTGGTTTTCTTCCTCTGAGGCATCAATCCAGAGTACTGTTGTAGGAAACAGGATTCTGGGCTGATGGGGCTTTGGCTTGATCCAGCAGGGATGCCATGTAGAAGATGGAGCCAACTTGTTTTCTGTTGCTCCAGAGACTAGAACATGAACCAATGGATTCGAATTACTAGAAAAGAGATTCAACCTCAGCATTAGGAATCATTTCTTTTACTGTGAGAACTGTTCAACAGTGGAATATACTGCCCTGGAGAGAGGTAGACTCTCCATCTTTGGAAGTCTTTAAGCAGAGGTTGGCTGAGCATCTTTTAGGACTGCTAGAAAGAGATCTTGTAGCACCTTTGAGACTGACTGAAAGAAAGAAGTTGGTAGCATGAGCTTTCATAGACTTGAGCCTACTTCCTCAGATACATTTGAGCTTACTGTGGAAGCAATATGCATTTCAGCCTACTATGCTCATTTCTTTGAAAGCTCATGCTACCAACTTCTTTCTTTCAGTTAGCCTCAAAGGTGCTACAAATCTCTTTCCATACAACATGGGGTATCTCTTTCCATACTGATTTTACAGACTATCATGGCTATGTCTTTGGATTTTAAGAGTGCTGTAATTCCTTATTCCTATATGACCAGATTGGAGTAGCTGACCCTTGTGATCCCTTCCGACTCTAAGATTCTATGATTATAGGATGCTACTCATTGTGTGCAGATCACTGAGTGGCCCCTTTCCTATTCTGTCAACTGCAATCACTTGAGAGGCTTCCTGGATGAAAACAAACAGCTTCCTAGGTCTGATGGCATGGCTTCTGTGCAAACATCCCTGACTCTTTCCATAGTGAGCCCTTGCATCTTGGGGGGGGGGGGGGGTTTAAATGACTGTCATTAAGCTGAAGATTATTTGGCAGGTAGAAGTTCAGCCTTGAGCAGAAGAGGCACTAATCGACTGCTGAGCCGGAGATCTCCTTTTCTGCAGTTGCTTGGTTGTACGTTGGCTGTCTGGCTTCTCAGCTGCAATTACTGACACCTTCCAGGGTGCTGGGAATCTTCTCTCCTCCACCTCCTGCCTCATTTATCATTGCTGTCGCCCCAGGACAGGGAGGCTGTTCTTAGGCTCTTGTAGCTAAAGTTAGCAACTGAGGGTGTTTTTCTGGTTGTCAGCTTGTGCTCAGCACGGACTCTCCTCTGTCCTCCTCCAGGCAATCCATCTTGCCCTTCTCCATCCTTAATTTAGTCTCCCGTCCCTGAATTTTCTGACCGGCACCAGCTTAACCTTCCATTTATAAAGCTCCTTGTGAAAGTGCCCAGTGGCTGCATTTATTTACAGCAGAGGTGGGCAACTTTGATGGATCTAGGTGCCAGTTCTCTCTCTTTGGGAACTCCAGGGGGAGGAGGGGGCTGGCTAGACTGCCAACAATGCCAAATAAATAAATATATAACAAAGAAAGAAAGAAACAACCACAGAAGTGTCTGGAACTCCAGTCTTCATTTTGTGATATTGTGCTACTGCAGTGGCTCTTAAGCTGTCTGAGGTGGAAGACCAGCAGGGTTTTTCTGTTTCAGAGAATAGCACCATGTTTGTGCCCATTGGCTATAACTGTCCCTTTGTTTCCTGGAAACTCACCCTGAACCAGCAGTGCCTCTTGGACCAGCACTAGTCCAGAGACTACCATTCTTTGAGTACCACTGAAACTCTTTGAGTACCACTGCTGTATTGAAAAGATGAAATTTCTCTCCTTGAGATTTGTAGAAGAGTCCATTCACATAGCAGCTGGGGGCCAAAAAAACCAGCCGTAGTGGCCACAGGTGGCCACAGGTGGCTCTAAGGGCACCCTTTGCTGACCCTGATTTTTAGACCCAGTGTGGACACATTGGTGGTGGTGGTGGATGTTGTAGTTGTTTTGTTCATTTATATCCCAACCTTCTCCCACTGACACCTGGAGACTCACACATTCCCCATTTGTCCTTGTCTTCCATTTGATTTTTTGTTATATTATGAAGTTTTACATACTTTTACCCTTTTAAAAACCCCAAATATATAATGATGTCTATAAAAAAAAATCAAGCCCATTTGGTGGAGAAGATGCAGACAAAAATAAGAGAAGTGGGTTTTGACTTTCTACTTTCTTTGGGCATGCTCTCATGTATCTGGAATGTGTGAATTAGCCTTGATTTGTTTATATGGGTTAAAAGAGAGTAAAGAAGGGATAATAAATGTTACACAATGCTTCCATAATTCATCCTCACTCTGCTTCCATTTACTAGCTGTATGACAAGTTTTATTTTGTATTTTTTTCCCTCCAAGGGTCTCTTTCTGGATCTCCATCCTCCAGTCCCTGTCCCTGTTTTTGTTGTGATCTTTTATTCAGTTTTGCAGCTGTGTATCCGTAATGGAAGAAAATAGCTCTTAATAATTGTATGGATCCGCCTTTTGTTATAGATCAGCTCGATGATTGCTGATACAATGTTGGAGCTAATTGGTGCTTCCATCCACCTGCCTATCAATCTTGCAGAAGTGGCGAGAGTAACCACTGTTGTGGTTAAAGGTTGAAACCTCTCAAGCTGATTTAATTCTTGTTCCCTTGCAAATGCTGGTAGCAAGAGAGCCATGGTGGTGGCAGGGGAAAGAGCCGCTCTTGAATATATTAAATAATATGTAAAACTATATACTATATAGTAGAAAAGCAGTTTGTATGAAAGACATTTAAAGGGAGAAGTCCCAAAGCAACAACTCAACAATTTATATCCATTAGGAAGGTCCAAAGTTATGCATGTAAAAAGATATGTTGCTATTCAGACTCAAAGTCAACCCACTTGAAAGCTTTGGAAAAGGGGTTATTTCCTAAGCTCTGATCCAGTTCAGCTTCCTGGCTTCCAAAAAGGCTACTAATAACATGTGAAGTAGCAGACTTCCCCCAGGAGATCTCCTCCAGGATCTGGGATCCAGAGGTGTACTGACTCTGAACATAGCTTTTATTGATTATAAGTGCTGCTTGAACCACCCTCCTTCGTGAATTTTCTCTCCTTTTAAAGACCAGTCAAAACCATAAGACAACAGCAAAGACTAAAAACTGTAAAAGCACCAGATCTTGTTTAATCTAGGAAGCTAAGCAGGGTCAGGTCTGGTTAGTACTTGGATAGCGGGCCGTCAAGTAATACAAGGTGGAAGCAGCCAATGGCAAATTATCTCTAGTTATTCCTTGTCTAAGAAAACCATATGGAATTCATTACATTATAGAAGCCTGGTATATCGGCTTAATGACAATATGGAAGCCATGGGTTTAATTATTTGTATTATAACTTTGGACTATACCGCCTGGATTGCAGCATTGGTGAAACAGGATATAAAGGGCCAGAGATTTCTGTTCGGGGCACACAGTGCCATTTTGTATAACAGGTTTTCATAGCACCTTTCTTTCTCCCTGTCTGTCTCTCTTGCAGAGTTATGTCATGCCCAGACCACCACAGAGCTCCATGAGGATTTATAGAAGATGCCCCGGATCTTGGCGCCTCTGGTGCTCCTTTTGGTGTGGCTAATGAAGATCACTGCCAGCCCACATTCACTGAGAATCGGTGAGTACAACTATGGTTATCATTCTGACTATTGTTGCTTATTGCTCCCTGCAGAAACCATGGGGTTTAGTTTCCTGTAGCAGGAATGGTGGTTACCACTTGGTTTGTAGAAATGGATTCGCCAGCACTAGTCCTTGTGGAATTGTACCAAATTGTAAACAAGCCGCACTTCAGTGTTGTACTTCTCCTTGCAGATTTGCAAATCAGTTCCCCACTACAGAGGAGCTCTTGAGCTCCTGCAATGTGAAACTCTGAGATTCCTGCCATTGATGAAATGGTTTTGCAGTACTAGGCAGGGAGAGGATTGGCTTCTAACCTCTGTATCACTGTCTTGTTAACAGAAAGGCCCCTGGGACTATAGAACGTGATCCAGAAAATGTGCATAATCTAGATGAAAGAAATAAAGCACACAAGTGGTCTTGGGAAGGAATCAGAAACGAATTTAGAAGGAGTGCTTTTAAAATGAATGGGGGTGGGTAGGGTGAGCAGATGAGTTTCTTTTGTTCATTCTTTGTTATCGGAATCAATTAGTGTGAATCTGAATTAGTGTTCATTCGTTCGTTCATTAGTTTTTAACTGCTTTGCATTTGGAGGCATTAAAGAAGCTAGGGCACATGGTGTGCAGTTTACAGAAAGGTCACAGGAGGGAGTTAACGGGAGACTGAGCAAGCAGTGAAATTAACAGAGTGCGGGGCTTTATTTAAACAAGAAGGTGTATCTGTATATCTTTTTAAAATTGTCCCCCCCCCAAAAGAAGACTTTTGTCTCATCTCACATCTGACAAGTCCAAGTACCAAGCTGGAGGTGTGTGGTGGTTTTAGGGAGCTAGCAGAATGTGTGAAATTTTCACACACTTTGGAGCAAAAAAATGCAAACGACAATATGACTGTGTCTTCTGATGAATTTTTCACCAAATTACTTTTGCCAGACTTCCTTGAATGGAAGCCATGACAGTTAAACAGGTTCAAAACTGATATAAATTTCTCATAGTGATGCAAAGAGAGACAGAGGCCCTGACATCTTCGGTTCTGAAACCCTGTTCTGTGCAAGATTTAGCTGCCGCCTGCTCCAAACATAAATCAAAAATAAATGTGTGCCTTTGCTGTGTTATCATCATGATGGCGCCACTTTACAGGAGTCTTTTATACCTAAATTTGGAGTCAAGGTCTCTTGGGGATGCTTGCTAAGAAAAGGCACCATTTGTTTTGGTAACATAAATATGAGATGCTTCCCTGGTGTTGCGTATTAAAAAATAATAAAAATCTGAGACCATTATTTTGTTCTTGGAGGTAAGATTTTCTCATTCTTCGCTCTCCGTTTTTTTAAAAATTGCCTTTAATTCCATTTAGCGATGTGCCAAACTCTTAATAATCTCTGTGGTGCTTAATTGAGGGGAGGATATAGGTCTGTGCAGCCTTGGCTGCTTTTTATTCAAAGAATTTAGGAACGAAACTGTCGACGTTTATTCGCTGCTTGTGTGGATTAGGAGGGAAATGCAGCTGGAAATTCCTGCCAGGAAAGTTGTCTTTTTGCATTGACACCTCACTTTATTGTTCGGAAAAAGAACAACTTCCTTCCACAGCCCCTGGGAGCCACACACAGCTTTTGATAACTATTCACAGCTGACTGGAGGCTACTTTTCTATCCCCAATACCGAAGGCACACAGAGAGATGAGACTTGGCATAAGAATGCCTATTTCTTGGCATTCTTGCACCTGCAATATTCACTTGGAGACTAAAAGAATTGACTGGAGGTGGGCAAAATATGGTGCTACCTTTTTTAGCCCTTGACATCTCCAGAATCCCCCAACTAGGCTTTTTCGTACATAGAAATGGTTGGGCTACAGGGACACATAATCCTATCTTTTTCTAAGGTAACAAAGATGTAAGGGCCTCAATATTCTAAATGCACCAAATTGAGTCTGATCTTGGAAGCTTAGTACTGGTTAGTGCTTAGATGGGGGACTGCCAAGCAATGCCTGCTATTTCAGAGGAAGGAACTGGCAAAATCACCTATGAAAATTCCTTGCCTAAGAAAACACTTAGAAAATCCATGAGGGTCACCGTAAGTTGACAAGTGACTTAAAGGCACACACCCACACACACGTCTTGAGGTGGCACTAATTTGATGGAAACCTTCCTTGCAAGAATTCAGTTTGTTGAGTTATTCTCAGTACCTGGAAAGTACCTCACCACCACGTTTTAGGATTCCCCCCCCCCTTTAAAGACTGCAACTATCAGAATTCCTCCACCATATTGACATTCTGGAAGCTGTAGTCTAAAGAGGTTGCTTGACTAAACTTGATTATTATTTTACTCTATTATTACTGGTTAAACTAGTAAGGCAACATCTCTAGCAGCCACCCATCCAGGCACTGAGTTGGTGTAAAACTCCAGCTCTACTCTGCCAAGGAGTTGGCTGGTCTTAGGCACTAGAATCCAGTTGCATTGGAGCTTCTTGTAGTCATTTGGTGGTAATCGAAAAAGCTTTTCTGCACAACCACCAATACCCTTGCAGTTATTTCACTTACAATTGTCCTGTGCCCAGGACCTTCATATGCCGGAGACATCATTATCCGTTCAATCACTGGCTTGCAGTGGGTGGGGGACTGAGTCTGTTGCAAGTGGCTTAACACCTCCCTCCCTTCCCAGCTCTTTAGAAACATGAATACCATTTAGGAGAACATGCCTCCCTTGAGGATGTCTGGATGCTCTCTTCTTCTCTGGCTAGCTGTAATTAGCGTACCTCTTGGCTACTGATCACACCTATTTTAGGAATGGTATGATCAAGGACTTGCCTGCTCCGGAGGGAGAAGAGCTAATTACTCCTAGCCTGAGGGGGAGATGGAGGACAGCAGAGAACAGGAGAAGTAGGTCAGGCAGGCACATGCGGGGGTGCTTAGCCAGCTGTACAGAAGCCTTGAAGAACTATCTAAGAACGTTTAAAGGATCGCAAGCGGTCCCTTTGGATCCCCAAATGGGGGACCAGGACCTTCAAAGTTGTGCTTGTGATGAGCACCTGCTGTGACCCACTTTGTGGAGTCCTCCCTGTCGAAACAGAATGTTGTCCTTACATTGTGAAGTTGAAGGCTTTCATCTTTCTCTGAAGATGCCAGCCACAGATGCTGGTGAAACGTCAGGAATAAACTCTTCTAGAACATGGCCACTTCGACCCCCAAACCCACAAAAAACGACTGTTCTTACAGCTTCCTCTGCTATTTGAAAATGCAGCTCCGGTTGCATGGTGGGCCAGTTAATAATAATAATTTGTTTTATTTATATACCGCTATTCCAAAGATCATAGTGGTGAACAGCAAGTAAGCTAATTTGCCCCCAACAGTCTGGGTACTTGTTTTAGCGACCTTGGAAGGATGCAAGCCTGAGTCGAGCTTGGGCCCTTTTGTTGGTCTTGAACTCGCAACCTTCTGGTTTTGAGTGAATGGCTGCAGTACAGGCATTTAACCACTGCGCCACCAGGGCTCCATATTAGTTAGACAAATATTAGATAGAAAAATATTTATTATGGTCACCAATCAGCATAATAACAACAAAATACAGCATCAAAATGCAATAGCAAAAGTCGTAAAAGAAATAAAATACATATAAATATTCCTTAAAAAAAATGGTCAAGCACGGCGGGTGTTTCCTTTCTCTCCTTTGCCACTGCTATACTTCTTGCTCATCCCATTCCTATTTGTTGATGGTGAGCTCAACCACCACAAATACAATGGCAGGCCTACTATTTGGGGGAGTGGGCTGGCTACCTCGGGGTTTTGAGTGTCACAAAAAGGCAACAATTTGTTATTAACTCAGTTTGGTATTCATATATTTCTACATCTGCCGGTGGGGATGGATGCTTGTTGGGTGTTCTGTCTCATGTGTTTATATAACATTGCTGACTTTAGATACTGCACATTTTCACATAGATAAGGACTGATGTTTCCTGTTTTGCCTTAGGCAGTAAAAATTCTTAGGCAAGATGTGATGTGCAGAAATGTTGATATGGGATTAAATGCACAGATGCCTGTATCTGTCCCTGTTGCTCCTCTATTTGGGGTGTTCAAAGCTCCCCTGTCTTGATCCTTGAATTGACACCTTCCTGAATGTATCTACTTCTGCATGAAAGTACAAAGGATGGGCTAATATGCCATACAGTTCTCTATAAAAGATTATGGTTTCATGCCGGAATATGGGGAGAGTTCATAGCTGTAGGTGGAGCCATGGATGGGTTGAGCCCACAATCTTTCAACCTGGAGTTAAACCTTGTAAGATGGAGTTTAAGAGACCAAGATTTCCTGCTGGTAATGGAAATGCTTATAAATTCTGGAGATTCACTACTGGTGAGAGTATATCAGCTTTCTCCATGCTAACTAGGGTTCGTAAGAGCTGTAGTTCAACACATCCGGACATATATCAGTTGGTGAATGTTACTGCAGGCCGAGCCAGAAAAAAGCTTGGGGAAATCTGCCTTTTCCAAACAACAGGTCCCAAAAGTCCAAAAAAGTAAGTGTTTGAGGCTCTGAGCTGGACAAACCAGTGCTATGATTCATTATAAGGCAACTTCCAATGTCCTTTATAACTCCCCGCTTCTTTACCGGCTCAGCTCCAAGAGCTATGGAGACAGGCTTAATTCTGCCAACACATAAACTATTCTTAGACAATTGCTTATAAAACACCACATCCCCTTGAAACTCTGTGGGATTTGTGTTCATAAATTGCTTAATTGCTTTTGAAAACTCACCCACACATGCCTCGCAAAGGGCAGTCCTTTTCCCAAGGAGCCTAAACATACAATGAATGGAAGTTGGAGCGACGTAGGTACTGGGGGGGGATTTGACAAACTCTTTGATATCTACAACCATAAGCGCCCATGACCGCCTTTCTAAAAATATACTTCTTGTAGGAAAAAGGAGGAGTAGGCAAAGGGCATGTTTTGGTTTTAAGTGAGTCACAGTGAATAAGGTGTCAGACTATTTATTTATTTGTAATCTATTTGCTATATTTATGATCAATGAGGACAGCCAGCATGATGTAGTCATTTCAGTGTTAGATTATGACTCTGGAGTCCAGAGTTCAATTCCCTGCTTGGCCATGAAACCCACTGGGTGGCATTGGGCAAGTCACTCTCTCTCAGCCTTAGAGGAAGGCAATGGCAAACCTCCTCTGAATAAATCTTGCCAAGAAAAACCATGATAAGTTTGCCTTAGGGTTGCCATAAGTCAGAAATCACTTGAAGGCATACAACAACAACATCCAGTGAGTTCAAGCCAACTTCTTCACATTTGCTTTTCATAACAGTCTTGTAGGTCCACCTGAACGTAGGTCCACATGGACACAGTGTGAAAGTGTCCATAGCTGTGCATGGCTGGAAAATGCTGGGAATTGTAGACCAAAAAGGTAACTTGCTAAACACTAGTAACTGCTAAACACTTGAACCGAGTCTTAGCACATGACCCTACACAACACTGAGCATCCACTGTGTTACTGTCCTGAAACCTTCTTTTTATTAGTGTAGTCAACTTGAATTCTGAAAGAAATGAATTCATGAAAGGAGCCAGCTGAGAAGAGGCATTTCCTTGTATAAATAAAAATCCTTACCAATGCATGTCGTGGTAAATTTGCCCGGTTGTTGTGACATTATAAGCGTTCGCATTTTCACCCTGGTATAAAACTAAGTCAAGCCCATTAAGGTGGAATAAATTCATTGTTTTTAGTTCTGTTACCAGAGTGTGAAAATGAGGTGTGTGACAAGCACACAACCCTGCCTGCAAGCTCTTTGCTTTTCTTAATTTACTTTTGAGGTGATTCCAGGGGAGTGATCTTTTATTTATGTTCTGTGTAACACTCGGAGGAGCCTGATAACATCACCCACAGATATGCCAGCCCCTCTTCAGCTTTCCCTCATCCGGGAATGCCCTCTTCTATTTTTTCTGCAACTTGCAAACTTGACCCTGGTCATGGTTGACGACTATCAGAAAGAGAAGAACCCACCATCCTGGAGTGGGAAAGACTCCTTGGGGGCTGAGGACCGGTCCCTTCCCTCACATGTCCTACAGCATCCTCCATCAGCTGTATTTCAGCCAACTTAGGACCAGACATTGACTGGGATATGACCACAAAAAGATATATTGGGCTTTTTGGAAGCTTTGAGGGGAAGTGTTTCATTCTTGGTGTGTGCTTTTGGTTTGTGGATGCGTGTGTGATTTGGCATGGTTTTGGAGTAAAGCTTGAAAATCACACCAAAAGGGTTTTTAAAAATTGGAGAAGTTCTGTAGGATTTTTTCCCATTAATATAAACTATCTATCTATCTATCTATCTATCTATCTATCTATCTATCTATCTATTAATTAGTTTTGCATCCCTTTCATTGGGTGACTGACCCTCCTTTGGAGAACTCTGGGTTCAGAACCATGGTGATAACTGGAAGGCGAATGTGTAAGACCAGAGGATGGAAGTGAGAACACAGATTTCTCCATTAAGCCTTTTGCCTTTACGTTTGGTTTTCATTACACTGAAGCTGTCTCTTCCTATTGTCAGACTGGGAGATTTGCTGCCCTGAAAGGTCATTGATTCAGCTGATGAAGCCGGCTTTTTAAAAAGGTGCAGGGATAATTTTTACAGTGGTTAATAAGTATTGTAATCATGGCGGTGGCGATAAAGATAATCCTTTCATTTGTGGTGGCTTTAGAAATTGCCAACTGCAAAGGGACACAGAAGAGTCATCTAAAAACAGGTACTCTGACTCCTGTTTTGACAGAGTGAAGGATGCGGAGGCCTGCCCAAAGAATCCACAGCAATGCTAGATCCACAGCAATGACTCTTCTGAACATGCGAAACCACTTGGTCCTAGTGGATCTTTTGCCTTTTTCATCCAGGAAATATGACATTCATGCTGGAGAAAACAGGGCAAATGTAAAAAGGAAAATTCTATGCAAACGTGGCTGGTGGCTTGGTACACGTACCCAATTTTATTTCAGTCGTAGAGTGGCAAATATAAAATAGAAAAGATTTTTAAAACATAAAATACAATGCAGCATAAAAATCAAAATGCTGTTGCCTTTATACAGCCAGTATATGTAGCACAGAGTTCGGATAGGTAATTCTAGAAGATGTAGGCTAAGAAAAGGAAGTTCCCCACAGCCTGATGTTCGGTCTTTCTAATGCATGACCTACACACATGTCCAGCAGTGGGAAAGAGTTATGCACCTAATTGGTTTTGGGGCACCCTAGGGATAGGTGAGAATTTTGTTACAGTACAGTTTTCTGTAGCAATTTACCCAAATTTGCAAATGTCTTCACGGTTGGGGAGGATAGCAACTGAGATTAAAAAAAAGAAGAAGAAACAAATAGTTTTGCTTATGTAGCCCCATAGCCTTGAATGATTATCTCTTAGAAATCTTGGTTTGACTTCTTGTGTTTTAATCTGTTGTTTCTGTTGTTATTGCCACTGTTGTTGTTGTGTGCCTTTAAGTCCTTACCGACTTATGGTGACCCTAAAACTCTCACAGAGTTTTCTGGGGTTGAGACTATTGAGTTTATCACATGGGGGAAATCCCGTCCAAAACGGGGCTTTAAAGCAGAAAAAACTTGCAGAAGTGGGTTGATTTTCACACAACGTCATTGTTAAACTAATGATGTAAAGTGGAGGGAAGGTAGACAAAAGCCACTCCTTTTTTACTTTTGGAAAATCCCCAAAGTAAAAAGGAGCGGCTTTTGTTTATTTTCCGTTTGAGTTAACACAAGTTTAACAATGACATGTGTAAAAATCAACCCACTTTTGTTGGTTTTTTCTACCTTTTAAACCCCGTTTATGCATGGGATTTCTCTCGTGTGATAAACTCCCTAGTGGGTTTCCGTGGCCAAGAGGGGAATTGAATCCTGAACTCCAGAAGTGTAGCCCAATGCTCAAACCACTACTCCAGACTGGCTCTCTTTTAATCTATACTAGCACTGAATTAATCTTGCTACCTTTCTCCCCGCCCTTTCTGAGTGGCTTATTATCTTTAACATTATCTTTATATAGCAGGCAATTACACCCCAATCCTCTCTGTGCTAGGAATAGCAATATCTATTGAATTTGTCTGGTGCAATTAGGTGAGAATTTTTGCTGCAGTTCTTAAAAAAAAATACATATCCAAATTCACACACTTGATGTTCAGGAAGGAAAGAACTTGAAGCTTTATTTTAAAATCAAAATCTGAAATTTCTAGAAAGCCAAACAGACAGATTTCCCCATCAGTGGGGCACCATTGGTTTCCACACCCGCACCATCTTTCCCCCAGGAACTAGGACTGTTGCTGGCATGGAACATTGTGGAAGCCCTTGCCAAGAGGAGCCCACCTGACTCCATCACTGCTAAAGTTTAGAGGACACATTTGCAAGGCTGAGGTGGGTGGAGTAGGGAAACTGGTACATATCGTCAGCAACCGGAATTGTGGGGCCTGAAACATGTTCCATTTGTTTTTGTTTTTTCTCAGTAGTATCACTCTTTATCTACTGTTTTTGACATCTCTTGTAAAACTGTTATATTGCAAAGAAAATAGGAATGATATACAAAAAGTGAAACCCCATGTAAAGATCTTGAGTCAGTCTGCCAGGGGCTCAGTCAGAAAGGAACCTCAGATTCATAGAGTTGGAAGAGACCCCAGTGGCCACCCAGTGCAAGCCCATTCTGCCATGCAGGAATACACGATCAAATCACTCTTTGACAGATGGCCATCCAGACTCTTTTTAAAAACCTCTAAAGAAGGAGACTCCACTCCAAGGCAGCATTCTCGACCATTCTTCTTGCCATCAGGAAGTTCTTTCTAATGTTGAGGTGGACTCTCTTTTCCTGTAGATTGAATCTACTGCTCCATGTTGCTTGCTTGCTCCATCCTCCATATGACATCCTTTCAGACATTTAAACGTGACTGTCATGTCACCCTTTAGCCTTCTGCTTTCTAGACTAAACATACCCAGCTCCATATGCCACTCCTCATAGGGCATGGTTTCCAGACTTTTCACCATTTTGGTCACCCTCTTTTGTAACCGCTGGGTAAAGTTTCCTGAGTGGGAGCAAGTATTTTCGTCTCCAGCTGAATCAGGCTCCAAGACACTTCATCTATGTCCTCCGCTTTCTCATAGTCTGCTGCACCAAATGACTGCCTTGCTGTCCCTCTGGCTTGGAGCAAGTATCCATAGTCTTTCCCCAGCATACATAAAGTATAGTAGGGAGGGATGGGAGTAGGAAAAGAGCCTTTCCTTGGATCTATCCCTTTCCTGCAGAGTCCCTTTCTTGCTCAGTCCAGTACCACCACTCAGGTCCAGTGGTGTTTAACCTGGCCTGTGGTCCCTCACCGATGTATAGTTTAACAACCATCGCATAGTGCCAGAGCAAATGCTTTGTATGAAGAAGGTTCCAGGTTCATTCCGAGACATCTTTATTTAGGAAAGAAAAGGATCAAGAGATGGAGGGAAATATTCTTTCATCCCCTGGAGGCCCACTGCTAGCTGGAGAAACAATAATGAGCTAGAAATCAACATCTTCTAGCTGTCCCGAGGGAACTCATGTGCTTTTAATGCTGCTGTATTTTTTAGGAGTACATGCAATCCCAGTGGGAGGTTCTGAGAGGGAATCAGGCTTGAATATCATTGTGTAATAATTCCATGGCAGAGCTGAGCATGAACCAGATAATTTTTCATGGACACTCTTGAAAAAATTGGTAAACTAGACTGAATGGCTAAATTGGGTAAACTGACTAAACACAGGCTGTTATACTCCTGATATATCATGAGTCAAGACAGCTCACTGGAAAAGATAATACTGTTCTGTGAAGTGGAAGAGATTCGACTTTCATGTCCTGCTTTAAGGTTTCCTGCATGCATCTTTAGGGTTTTTTTTTTAAAGCAAAACCCTATATCAAAAACTAGGATAGTGTAGCCCATGAGGTGACTGCAGTCCCAGGACCCCCATTTTGTGACCCTTGAACAATAATTCAGGAGAACCCAAATCCTCTATTTCCTCCTCCCTCCAAATATGCCATCAAAAATGTGGTGCCATGGGTCTTTCTGTTCCCCTTCACATCCACTCCAAACCAAGAAAAACAGCAATTTCTGTGTCTGAAATAAAAAAAACTATAACTGATATTATATAATTTTAGTCATCATAGGAGCAACATTGTGATCCATAGAAGGCCACAGCAGAGGTGACCCTACCTCCTATATTGCTGTGTCTTATCATCTCTGGTCCCATTCTAATCCCCAAAGTCCTCCTAATAGTAAAATGGCTTCCTTCAACATACAACGAGTTCAAACTCCATGTCCTGGTCTATTTACAGGGGGAAGAGGATAACAGGGGAAAAAGGGCTTTTATTTTCATGTACCATCTCCTCTTCCAAAGATATCTGCAGATGCTTCTTGACCAACAGCACCCTTTAAATAATGCATAGGCAACTAATGCATAAGGGTACAGGGAGCTGTAGGCAACGCTGGCAGCCATGCCTGAGAGTTATTTGGCCAAACGCTTTCTCTCCATTACCAGACACCCTTTTAATTGGCTTTTTCTTTTAGCAGATGGTTTCCCCCCTGCAGAAAGGAAAACAAGTGTCAGAACGCTGAGAGGTTCTCTCCACAGACCTCTTCTATGCCTTGGAATAATGGCAGATCATTCTGACATTTTTGTCACAATATCTTTCACTATTTTCTACATGAGTTGTGACAGATTTGGCGAATGAGATCAAAAAATGCCAACTAATTCTCTCCATGTCTTGAATTGTTTTAGAAATGCAGATGTACGTACGTTGTTGTACACAAAACTCACATCCTCACCAGATCCAAACATCCCTTTCGTGCCGTATTTATGCTGAGGGCAGAGGAGGAAACTCCAACACCTGTTGTATTTTTACTTGTCCCACAGCTATTAGGTGCCAAAAGCCTACCAAGAGAAACTAGTTAGGCTACACGGAGCAAATGGTTAAATGAGTTTGGGTTGGGAGACATGTATAGGAAGTCTGGGGGTATTTGCTGAATTTTGTATTCGCCATGTTTTTTCCCCCTTATCATATGGATTTCTTTTTGTGACACTGTGTAACTTGAGCTATTTTTGCACAAGGCACAGAACAAACTTTAATCTGCCTGCAGGCGGTTGGTTATTCAGTTAGTTTCTAAGGACTCAGACTAAGTACCTATCTTTTGAATGTACTGAGATTGAGATGCCTTCTACTGAATCAAACCATTGGTCCACTGAGCTCACACTTACCTATCTAGACTCTACACAGCTACCCACAGGCCTCTTAAATGAAACAAACCTGAGATCTTGTGCAGGAAAATCAAATGATCTCTTATCCTTCTGTCTAGCGTACCCTCTTCCAGAAGGTTTTGTTATCTTCTTCTTTTTTTAATCTCTTAATTTGCTGACTGACATCTATCTCCCCATTTTAGGAATATTTCTCCATGCCATCGGTAACTGGTATCCTTTTACTGGCATATTCTGGAATAAGTCCACCATATGTTCTTTTTGGGTCATTGTGGAGAGTGGTTGTTATGCTCTTAGAACGGATCAAACCAGAAATGTCTCTAGAAGTCAAGATGACCAAACTAAGGCGGGTTACAAACCGCTGGGTTGCGGCGGTCTCCCGCTGCCGCCGCTTGCAGCATCCAGGAGCCGCAGCTGCAACACCGCGGGGCTCCTGGATGCTCCGAGGAAGAAGCGCGGAAATCGTGCTCCTTCCTGGGCCCCAGAAGTGGTGCCGCAAAGTGCAAGGCGCGCTTTCGCGGTGTCACTTCCGCCAACACATGTCTGGACGCTATGCATCCAAGACGTCAAAATGACGGTGGCCGTGTGGAACGGCCGCCACCATTTTGTGTGCGCAGAGCGTGTACTAGGGTTAGGGGGTGCAGAAGCACCACCTCTTTCTAACCCTAGTACGCGCTCTGCGCGTACTTTCTGGCAGTTTGTAACCCGCCTAAGGCTGTCATACTTTGGCCACATCATGAGAAGGCATGAATCATTGGAAAACACAACAATGCCAGGAAAGGTGGAGGGAAACAGAAAGAGAGGAAGGCTGCATTCTAGATGGATGGACTCTATAAAAGAGGTCATGGGTATGAAATTGCACAAACTGAGCAAGGCAGTGAAGGACAAGGAGTCTCATCTACAGGGTTGCCATGGGTCAAGATCGACTCTAGGGTGTTTAACAACAACAACCATAAGTTCCACTTAATATATGGCTACCAACTGAAATCTGAGACATAGCACCAGAAATATGACAAGGCAGTGACTCTGCAGCAGGTCCAAGAGCGATTGGACACATCTGAATAGGAGCAGGCGGGTGGGCTGATATCCACACTCAGGAGTCTTTCCAGACTTGTAGTGGGTCAATTGTTGCCCAGTATGTTGCTACCATTGAATTTTAAGGCTGCAGAGGGGACAGAATGGCTAATCCTGCCAAGGACACTGCTAATGAATTCCACATGTTCTCTTCCGCTCTCCTCCTCCCTTGAAGCTTGCGGGGGTTTCGGAGGGCTAAATTGAACTTTATCTGGAAATGATGGCTGAATGTCAATTCCTCTATCGAAGCCAATTTGGGAAGCAGAAAGTGCTAAAAGAATTAAGACAGTTAAATGGAAAGAAGTCTACTTGGTGGAGATGAAATAGGGTTTAAATGAGTGAAATTATCTGTGGATTACCCTTGTTAGAGCACTGCTTTATTTAATAAACTTGAGGCTTAATCTGCTGCAAGCATTCCAGTAGGGAAGAGCCAGCCTCTTTCTGGGTAGTATGCCATCGATGGCAGGAGGACACTGCCTGGCTGTGGGTTTTTCTTTTTGCAAGTTCAAAAGTGCCAGCTACTGAGTGGGCATTGCTGTCCCCTCTTTCTTTGGGTTTTCCGGGTGCAAGTTCTGCACCATCCACAAGGCTATGAAGCTGTGAAGCGTTTTGCAAGTCAGAAGGGCAGGACTCATTTACATAATCTATTTGCATGCAATTAGCATAACTTACATAAACTGGGCCCTTGGTGATGGTGGTAGATGAGTTTTTGTCTTGCCAGCTTAAATGAACAGCAGCATATGGTGCAGCTGGTGCTAAATATTAAAAAGTTGAAATTCAGGACTAGGATGCAGAGTCTGGAAAAGTTACCTCTTGGAGTATAACTCCAAGAATCACCCAGCCACCATGGGAGCTGTAGTCCAAAAATCATCACTTTCTCAAGTTCTACACTGAATCCTTTACAGCCTGTTAACACCCATGTCTTTATCTGCTCTCACTGTCATGCCACCTGAAGAGAAAGACTGATATGTTGATGAGTATGGGCACAGTGATACTGCTTATGCCCCTTTAATTGTTCTACTCTAAGAACTTCAGAGGAAAGGACCAGCGAAGATGGTTATGGGGAGGTCCACGAAGGATATAAATATCATACCCTGGATTCATGGTATTGGTAACCACAGTTTCACTTAAATATGGTCTGGGGGGGGGTCTCTCTAGGCATTTTTTAGGTCCTTCAGCACAATTCTATGGTATTTTATGGTGCTATGCTATTACCAGTGGTTTCATTTATAAATGGTAAGTAAGTCTGGGAACATATCTCCTGCAGATTCAGGGGTGACCTATATTGCCAAGATACTAACTCCCACAAATTGGAAATGGTTCTGTTTGTATCTTCTTATATTATATATCACATAGAAATTGGATTGAGAGGGTTGGATGAATTTTTCCAAGCACTGGCTGGACCCACACTCATTATTGACACATTATAGTTAAATTAGTTCTCAGAAACTTTAAATCCTATACAGACTTAAAGAAGAGTAAGTCTTGTTGAACCCAGTGGAATGTATTGTCAAGCCTATGGATAAAGAATTCTACTGAAAGGCTGCCAACTTTTCAGACGCCTCTGTGCCATGCTTTGAAGAGAGGAGTATGATGTGTAGACATGACCAAATGCTTATGTTTCAGTTTCTGCTGTATCAAAATCCTCTTAAGGATGTGGCTTATTCCCCCCCCCCCCACTCCTCAGTCAAATAGAAAACCTAGCTAGACAAAACATAGCAGTTGCAGTTGCTATAGTGAATGAGGCCCTTTAAAAAGAGAGATATTTTCCCCACACTCTTGTGTGCCATTTCACAGTACAGAAGGCAGAACGGATTGGATTTAAATCAAGGTGATTTAAACAAACCATTGAAATCATGATTTCCAATCAGCCAGCAAGAAAGCCCTGATTTAAATCGTCGATTTTCATCAAATTTCCCTGTTCGTAACCAGCAACACATTCTCATTGGAGGGCAATGGCAGCTGATAGGAAAATACAAATCAGCCACTGCTGCTGTGGACTGGCCATGGTCTCGAACTCTGTTCTGGGTAGTGTTATGCCCTGTTCTTAGGACCCATGTTCAGACTCTGGCACAGACAGCGAAGAAAAAGGATAGGGGCACATGCCTGGTTCAGATTATGATGTAGACAGGAAAACAGAAGGACCAAGGGGCATGCCAGTGCTTGAAACAGACAGTGACACTCCCTGGCAGCCACAACACAGCAATACTTACCATAGTGGAGCATAGATGTGAGAGGGAGGGTTTGTGACACTCAGAGAATTTGTATAGGAAATGGTCATTAATCTGGCAACAACTCATAAATAATCCAGCAACTCCTTTTGGGCTGACAACTGACTATTTGGGAGGAAGCAACATTCTGGTCTCTTGATTCCTGGCTCATGTTTCCAAAGAACCTTGGACCTTGCATCATAAATTGACCTGGTGGGCAGAGATGGACCCTTGGAGTCAGCAAGCTGTAACTGGACATTCATGGGTGCCCATGAAAAAGAGGATGTATTCTTCCAGACTTGAAGTAAAGTGCTACTGGTGGCACTGGATAAGGTACAGACAGAGCCAGTCTGCTGGAGAAGTTTCACACCCATAAGCTGCCCAGCATTATGTCTTGCTCAGTAATTTAACTGTCTGATATGGTGGTGGTCGCTGATGGTGGAGAATTGGCATCAGGGTCCTCCAAAGTTTCCCACTCTGCTCTAAACTGTAGCCTACTTAGGTCATGTATACCTCAGGGACTGAGTCTAGTCTTTCCAGAATGTTGTGTATTGAACCACGAATCTGTATCAAATTGCCTACATGGTGGGTTTTTCCTAGTGGTGAAATGCCAGCCCAATAGATGGAGCAGGAAAAGCAGTGCCTACTCACCCAGAAGATATTGAGGGCAGGGAGGAGGACTGCTGCTAATCATATTTGACTGTCAACAACCCTTAAAAATGTTTTAATCGTTATTTTTGACAAGGCACAAGGTAACTGCTGTGTAGGACACAAGGTAAGTGCTGTGTCCAGAGAGTAGCAAATACAATAATTTATATAACCTAACTATATAAGTAACAGATTTGGGGCCCGCGTTATTGGTTAAAAGCTTGCCCTTGAGAAATGTCTCTCTGGCAAGGAAGAAAAACAACTGTTCTGAGCCACAGAAGTCACAAATCCTACACTGAGAAAATAGGAACAGCTGGAAAGCCAAGTGCTGACAGCAAGTGGAAGCTGTTCCATGCTGGGGAAGGATCAGCAAAGCTAGCCAGGATCTACATAGTACCAGAGGGGCCCAAGCAATTCGAATATCATAAATCCCACCCTGACTGTGCTACAGCTGAGTCAAAACAGCTCCAATATTTGTGAATACTTTCAGCAGTAGTGTAGGGGGTGCAGGAGAGATGGGACTCCTCTTGTTAGTGATTTATTCTCAACCACAACCTGCCAAAAGGTTAAAATGTGTATGTGAGTTTATATTGTCCTTGCTAGTGATCACTAGTACCACCATTAGTGGCTGGTGGCTTCTACTCCAGATTAAAATCCAGACTTAAATGAAGGTACTTGTTGAGCTTTCCTTACCCAGAATTACAAAATCTGAAATACCAAAACTTTTTTTTTCGTGGGTGGCTTTCGGATGGTTCGTTGTACACAAACTTTGTTTCATGCATAACATTATTTTTAAAATATTGTCTAAAATTCAGGCTATCTTTATAAAGTGTATATGAAATATAAATGAATTTTGTGTTTGGACTTGGGTCCCGTCTCAATCAGTCAATAAAATCTAGCATATTTCTAGTCCAAAGCATTTCAAAGGAGATTCGACCTGTATCTATGGTGCTGAGCCTATTTTGTAGATAGGATTCAACTCTCTGGTTAGCTACTTTAACAGACTACCTCAGACTTGGGAGAGAGGTGACATAAATATTTGTGCAATTTAGATGGAGTGGGTAGGGAGACATGGGGATAACCCATCAGAGGTGAAACAGAAATTTCTACCCAAAACCTAATCTGGAAAACAATTGGTGCCAGGTCCTTTTTACATTAGGCTTGATAAAGGAGTATAAAACGATGGAGGATGTAAATGGAAAAGAAGTTCCCCTGCCTCCACTTATAATACAACACCTTGGAGTCATTAACTGAAGTGGAATGTTCTAAGAGTCTGGGTAGATAAAAGGAAGTAATTCTTTACATCATTAAAATATGAAATACACTGCTGCAAGATAGAGATGACTGCCAAGCCTCAAAAGGGGATGTGAAATTAGAAATTAGAAATTAGGGGCTTCAGTGGCTAATAGTCAAGATTGTTGTTGTGTGTCTTCAAGTCATTTCCAATTTATGGTGACTCTAAGGTGAGCCTATCATGGGGGTTTCTGGGGCTGAGAGAATGTGACTTGCCCAAGGGGATTCAGTGGGTTCCCATGGCTGGGCAGGGAATCGATACCTGGTTTCCAGAGTTGTAGTCCAATGGTCAAACCACTACACCATGCTGGCTGAGAATACAATCAGCCCTCCTTATCCACAGATTTTTTTATCCACGGATTCAAGCATCCACAGCTTGAAAATATTCAAAAGAAGCATAAATTCAAAATAGCAAACCTTGATTTTCCATTTTATATAAGGGACACCATTTTACTCTGCCATTATCTTTAATGGGCCTTGAGCATCCACTGATTTTGTTATCCATGGGGGATCCTGGAACAAAACCCCAGTGGATGACAAGGTCCCACTGCAGATGTATATACATACCATTATTCCGTGCAATGTGCCTTTGAGGAACATGAAAGGAAGAATACAGCGACCTATTGTCTGTCTTTCTATCATCTATCTATCTATCTATCTATCTATCTTATCTTATCTTATCTTATCTTATCTTATCTGTAAATTATTCCATGGCCCTGATCCATTCAGTTCCCAGGCCAGCACTAAAGCTTAAGGGTAGTGATTGGAGAAACCCATATTTTTCTCCTCGGTCAGAGAAACCTTGAGGAGAATTTTTTAAAAAAATATTCTTCCCACAAATCTCTCTTCCAAAAGGTGATTTCTTCTCTCCCTTCCAGCAGCCAGCGAAATATTTTTCACAGATTTCTCTGAATGACAATAAAAGACAAGGCGAATAATTACGCTAATTACTTTGCATTTCAAACTCAATTACCATCTCAAAAGGAAGTTTGGCAGAGGTTTAAAGAACATTCCTATGCTTAAAAACCCTGAAGGCACACACACAAAAGGGGGAAAAAGCCCAGCCTCAACAAGAAATGCTAGAAGGGACCCTCAAGGACCATCCAGTCCAACCTCCTTCTGCTATAAAGGAATACATGGGATCCAACTCTGCACCTCTCCCATGCTGATGCCAAGGTCTAATAATAATAATAATAATAATAATAATAATAATAATAATAATAGGCAAGGAGAGTGCAGAATATCCACACACACACACTTATAGTGTTACTGCCAAAAGTGTGAAGCCGTATTTATATGTGTACATACACAGCTGTCTGTGTGTGTGTGTATATATATATATATATATATACACACACATACATATACATATACACACACGCATACACACACACACACACAAACTGTGGAGCAGCTGAAAGTGTAATGCTGCATGTATATGCTTACACACACTTCTTTGTGTGTTTGTATATATACATACATACATATACATACACACACACGCATATATATATTTATATATAAATATATATACACACTCACACAAACTGTGGAGCTGCTGAAAGTTTAATGCTGCGTGTATATGCTTACACACACATCTTTGTGTGTTTGTATATATATATACATACACACACACACACACACACATATATATACACACACAGACAAACTGTGGAGCTGCTGAAAGTGTAATGCTGCGTGTATATGCTTACACACACAGGCTGAGAGAGTGTGTCTTGGCCAAGGTGGGCATCCAAACCCTGGGATATAAGAAAATAAAAACAACAACAACAACAATATCTGAGTATTGTAGTTTTGTGAGACATTTAGCCTTCTTTGTCAGAGAGCACTGGTGGCACAACATACTGCAAATCCCAGGATTTTCCATAGCATTTAAGTATTGTCGAACTGGATTATTTCTGAAAAACTCCAAAATCCAAAATACATCTAGTCCTCAGCATTTTGGGTAAGGGATATTATCATCATCATCATCATCATCATCATCATCATTGCATGACCTTAGCATCACCATGGGAGAGGTGCAGAGAGAGAGAGATGGTCATGTCCTGCCTCTGAGGCTGAGAGAATGTGACCCTCACAAAAGAGAATGTGGGAGAATGAGGATCGGCTTGAACTTTTCCCCTGCCATTCATTCGCTTCTCCTTTTGTCTCTTGTCCCTTTAGATTGCAAGCCTGAGGGCAGGGAAATATCTAGTAATTTGTAAGCTGCTCTGATAGCCTTTTGGCTGAAGAAGAGCTGGGCATAAATTATTATTATTATTTGACATCCCCACCTCCTTCTTCTCTTTTGTGAGAATTTGAATGGCAGAGCATGATGTAAAGTGGAGAAGGCTCCCTCCTTTTGTTCTGTTTTGTTTTTCACACTAACAAAGGAAATAGCCCCTGGTAAAAGCCAGGATGAATGATAGCTTTTCTTATGCAAAATATCCAAATACTGGAGGTCGAATTTGTCAGCTCAAAATTTCTCTCTTCCCTTCATTTTGAAATTATTAAAAATAAAATTCTTACTCATTGATCGAGAATTACTCAGAATTTCTCCTCTCCTACATGTTAGAGAATTTGTCGAAATTGGCATTTTCCTCCTAATTTTCGAATTTTGGAGAATATTCTTTACATCCCTACTTAAGGGTTTGTCACGGTGAAATGCAGTCACAGGTGCACCAAAGCAGTTTATTGATAACATCCAGATGTACCCATAAAACCCAAAGCAAAGGCAACGTTATCTCATGTCCCTTAGCTGATCAAAGCAGTTTTTCACCACAGCTGCTGTTAACCAAGGTCCCCATGATGAGCAGCATGCTGCTTCAGTTCACCAGTTGTTTTGGGCTGTATCATGACCAAGGGCACCCCCCTCAGAACAAGGCCAATTCTCTGATCTTCCCCAGTTCTCCATACGTCTACACTGCCTTTCTCCTTGTAGGAGATCCAGAGTGGCTCACATCCTATTGGCAAGTTCCCCACAGGCCACAGGCCACAGGCCACTAGTTGACCATTCTAAGAACAGAATGCTGGACTAGATTAACATTTGATTCTTATATTTTTAATGGTCAAAGATTACACAATACTGTACAGTTGGCCCTCCATACCCACAGATTCGTTATCCACGGATTTGACATCCAGGGCTTGAAAATATTTTTAAAATATATAAATTCCCAAAAGCAAACCTTGATTTTGCCATTTTATACAGGGGGTACTATTTTACTATGCCAGTGTATATAATGGGACTTGAGCATCCATGGATTTTGCTATTCCCATAAGGTCCATAGGGTCCCAACAGATGCCAAGGGCCCACTGTATTTAATCAGCCTTCTTTCTTTCTTTCTTTCCTTCTTTCTTTTAAAAAATAAAAACCAGCAACCCTCTCAAAGTGGATTTTGCAACCTGCACTAGCAAGACTTAAGATGGTATCAGCTTGTTGCAGCAGGAGCAGCTGTGGCAACAAAGGCGGTACCTAGTGGGTCCTTGGCATTTGCTCAATGCCATGCTCACATGCTTGTCAAGCTCAAGTGCCCACAGGCACAGTAGTGTAGAAGGTATAGCTTTCAAAAAAACAACAACAACAACCTAGCAATCCCTGTGGTTCCAGACATTTCTGTGCTATGGGATAAATTGAGTTCTCAAAATCTTTGCTAGGTTTGCAGTATGGCCTGTTGCCCTCCTGGTGCTCCATGGGAGTTGTGGCTCTTCACCTGGCCTGGAACTCACCACCTGGTTGTGCACCACGCTGACCAGTTTTGGCCAGTTGTTGTATCTTTGCAAGAGTTGCAGAGAACAGGCTGAAGACCCCGACAAACTCTCCAAGCCTTCTCACTCTTGCTTCCACAGAAGTCTTCACCCTTCTTCACCAGGGTCCTGCTGGTTCTTGTAGCTTCACCCAAGACACCAGACAACTCAGTAGTCTTATAGAAAAGATCTACTTTAATCTACTATATACACAGCTCCAAACAATACTCAACTCCTCACTCTCCAATACAACTACAACCCACAAAATGCACTGGGATCTATAGTCATTATTATAGCCATATCATGGCACCACCTACTGTTTTCTGTTTCCACCCAGTAGGCGTGTACAACATTCTCATTGGTTCTCCTTGTTCATCCCACAATTAATGATTTCATCATCTCAGCCTTGACCACTTAACAATTGTCAGGTGTGTCCAATTATCCACTATGCATTTCTTGTCCTTGGCATTCAGGACCTGTTAATTGCTTTACCATTCACACCTGTGTGGTTCTCAATTGGCTTCTGCTGAGTCACTCTGACTCTCACAAGTTTTATTTCTCTTACTGTATAACCCATGTGGCTTTTTCCTTGACAGAACCCACTTTTTTTGGGGGGGGGGTATCTTTGCCCAGATCCAGATCTTCTATATATGTGCATTTGCATCTTTCTTCCAGTCTCAATACCTCTCTCTGTGTGTCTCTGCCTGGCACAAAAACCAGACATACAGACAATAAAAAGGCAATTACTTTTCTGGTAGCTTAGTCACACCAGGTGGAATTATGTTATGTTCAGGATATTTAAAAACCAGCTGACATTGCATGGTGTGGGGAAGTGGATCCTGCGAAGAGAATGTGTAATGAGTGATACTTTATCAAATTGATTTAGCGCTCTCCATGCTTATCACCCGCCACTTTTGTTGAACATGGGTCTATCTGCATTGTACAATGAAGCTGTACGATCCTTAGCCTCTCCATCTGGGGTCCAGGCCAGTTATGACAAACAGTGCTGTTATTTATTTCTGCACTTGGCTGGGGGTGAATGTTGGGGATGTACTATGGTGTAATGAGGTGCATTTGGCATGGACTAGTAAAGGACATGTGGAGGTTTAATTAATTTCATGCAGCATATTTGATGTAAACCCGCAGCAGGTCTTTTCTTCTCTCTTTCTGCCTGTTAAGACAAGCCCTGGGTCTTGATACAAATTCTTTCAGCAAGACTGTGTTAGCCACTTTGTACATGATACGACGGCAAATCTGGCTCTTTTATCACATCAGCGTTCTCCAAGCAACCAAACACTGCAGTGATATGGTACAGGAAATTCCAGATATCTATGTTTTGTTTTGTTTTGTGCCATAGAAACCTTCCACTGTTCCCAAAAGCACATTATTTCTATAACTGGTTGTTAAACTGGAGCATTGTTAAATAGAACCTCCATGTTCAGAGATGGTGTAGTCGAACATTTGTGATAGAAAGCCATCTATAGACCTTGCTTCAGCTCTGTCACCATTCTAGGGTTGACAGCACCTGCAGATCTTCTGTATCGAATGGTTGGGTTCATGAAACTCCACATTCATTTCCCATAATGCCCCAGAGTGATGCTAAGCTAGGCAGCTCAGGGCACTGTGGGAAGATAAAACAGCATGTGCTTGCCAATACTGAAGAGCTACCATCACTGCTAAAAAAAGGTTTCTGCCACACTGCAAAATTAATGCATTTGACACCATTTTAACTGCCATGGCTCCATCCTACAGAATCCTGGGATTTATAGTTTGGTGGGTACCAGAGCTCTCTGACAGTGAAGGCTAAATATCTCATAACACTATAAATCACAGAATTCCTGGGCATTGAGCTATGGCAGTTAAAGCAGTGCCAAACCACATTAATTCTGCAGTGTAGATGCACCCTAAATCCAAAGGAGGACTATTAATGGAATGTGGGGCTGATCAGGTGAAATGTAGGCCAGGACCCTTTCAAACTAGCATTATTAGCCACATGTCTTATGCCTTCTTTTGGCTGGGTGCTGTTATAAAGAAATTAACACCATGTTGAAAGAGAGAGAGACTCTGGATCTGATCCAGAAGGGCAAATTTCTCATTTACATGATTCTTCCCCACTTGTCATTTCACATTAATTTGTCCATTTTTCCAAACAACGCTGGGATTCTCATAATTTTTCAAAGGAAAGTCAGCAATCATCATCAAGAATTGCAAAGCTTGCCAAGAAGGAGAGGGAGAGAAGACGGAGGGGAGAGAAACAAGCCGAAAGCATGGCACTGCTAAAGGAAAATGTTTGGGGTAGGGCATATAGTTTGGTAGCAGCTGACATAGATTGCATCTTTACTGCAGAAATAATCCAGTTTTGTTCAGTGCCATGGAATTCTGGGAACTGTAGTTTTGTGAGACATCCAGCCTTTTCTGTCAAGCAGCTCTGGTGCCAAAACAAGCTACAAATCACAGAATTACATAGTATTGAGTCATGGCAGTTAAAGTGGTCTCAAACTGAATTATTTCTGCAGTGAGGATTCAGATTTACTCTGTGTGCAAAAGGTCCCAGATTCAATACCTGGCACCTCCAGTAACTCCAGGAAGAACCTCTTTTGAAACTTTCCAGAGTTCCTACCAGTGCTTTCTCTCAGTTTTTATGGGCCTTTGGATGACAAAGAAGAGAGAAGGCAATTCTGTATGAACAAATCCAAAGTTTCCTGCAATGCAAACACCACCCTGGAAGCAACCGTCTAGACTCATTGCCAGTCATTGGAAGCCAAAAATTAAGAATCTCTTTCAACTCAAGAGATGGTTTGTGTGTCAGTGGGGCAGTTATTTCTACACTGTAGAAATAATGCAGTTTGACATCACTTTAACTGCCATGGGTCCATCCTACAAATCCTGGAATTTTTAGTTTTACAAAGGCTTTAGCCTTTTCTGCCAAAGAGTACTGATGCCTCAGAAATTTACAAATCCTAGGATTCTGTAGGATGGAACCATGGCAGTTAAAGTGATAGCAAACTGCATCATTTCTCAGAGATGTCCTCAGGGGCTATATTCCCCAGGTGGGACCCAAAGTACCAGACTATTTCAGGTTAAAGCTGTTGACATTTGAAATGTGTTTCAGCATTTTAAAATGGAGGGGAAGATAGACAGAAGCTGTCAAACAATGGTGCCATAGAAAAAGGGATAGGACTGTCTGAAGAAGCTCCGGGGGCTAGATTCAGCTCCAGAGCCTGAAGGTTCCCATCTCTGGTGTAAGTAATGCTGAGCTAGATTGATCAATGGCCTATATTGGTTTAAGACAGCATCCTAATGAGAAGCCATTAGCTTCACATTCATTTTCCAAAGACATAGCCATGTTAGTATGGAATATCAGTATGCAAAGGGATCTTGTAGCACCTTGGAGACTAACTGAGCAAAAGACATTGTAGCATAAGCTTTTGTAGACTTGGTGTACTTCCTCAAGTGCATGGCATGAAGAAATGTCCAACTGGGCATCACTGCACTCCATGCATCTGAGGAAGCAGACCAAGTCTACAAAATCTCATGCAACAAGGCCTTTTCTCTGTTAGTCTCAAAGGTGCTACAAGATAACTTTGCATTCTTTCAAGTCCCACTAAGGGGAGAAGTCTGATTTCTCTTCACTTTCCGGTCTCTTCCAAAATGCCCTTTCTAGGACCAGGTCCCCAATTTCCTTCTTTAAACTGCTGACTGCAAGCTGTTCAGCTGGCTTCTTCAGGTCCTTAAGCGTAGAGTGATTTATGATAAGCAGCCCATACCTGCAGAGGTAGGAGATGTAGGCTGCTACAAATGTTCCTGAGTCTTGGCAAGCTTCTGCTGGCATCCAATCTGGACAGGAGCTTCTTAGGGGAGGAGAGCCTAATTTCAGCACCATAGGTTGGCGTCACTCCTTCCCACTTCTGCAATCTCCTTGCAAATTTGTTTATGCAAACTAGCATGTGCAACCAGTCAGTAATCTCTTCTGCCTTAAAAAAGCCAAAGAAAGATTATTGTTCAGGTTTTGCATCCGCTCTCTGGTGATATGCTCCTAGCAATACCTGCGTATCCAGCTGTATGGATCTGCTGGAAAGATTTTAAAATATGATGGAATTTAAGAAAGAAAGAAAGAAAGAAAGAAAGACTCTCTCTGTTTTTGCCTGGCACAAGCCTGAACTTGAACTGAACCCAGATTCTATTAATGCAGCCACCTTGGTTGGATTATTCCAGGAAATTGGGATTTTTAAAATATAATTGTCCAGAAGATGGAAGGGTTTTTTTTTCCCAGGCTTCTAGCCCTTAATGATAAAGCTTTTCACCTTTCTGCCCTTTACTGTAACCATGCCTTTATATATTGCACTACTCTGTTTTGGAGAGGAAATCAACCTATTACAGATTTTATTGGTCCTTCTTCTGCATTCCATCAACCCTTTAAAAAACTAGCTGTTTTTTCTTTGTCAAATCATTCTGTAATTATTACGTTCTTCAGACAAGCCCTTTTTGTTTCCAAATGGCCTTGCATGAAAGCAACTCATCCATTCCCCAACTACGGATGTATTCATTTGGTTTTGTAAAGGTCACCTCACTGACATGAGACAGGGAGGTGTTCATCTAAACCCGTTTGCCACGTATATTTAAGTAAATTTGCAAATGAGGCAAAAGTCTGCTGTCTTTTTGAGTTGGACAAAAACTACATTGTATTGTTATCCACAGTGCTTTCTCTTCATTCCTTGTTACACTAACACGCTAAGAAAAAATGTGTGTGCCCAAAATACTTTTCAGCAACTAAATCTCTGGTGGAATCATCTACAAGTTAACAATGAAAAATCGTATGCAAGCCCTATTAGTCTTGCAGATAGTAAGTGCTCACAGAGTTGCTTGAAGCCTACATACCTTGTTATATTCAAATATACCCTTGTTATATTCCCCATTGTGTATATCAACCACCCACCCTTCCTTCTGTGAATTTCTGCTGCCTCTGGTTGGTATACTAATGCCAGCATTTTCCCCTGGGGAATCTTGGAGCGCTGGACCATTTAAGTTACTGATTTATTCCCTCGTGCTTTGGTTAGTCTGCAGTAAGTAATGCAGAAATTTATTGCATTGCCAAGAACTTCTAACACCCTGTCCATGCTTTGCTGAATCCACACATAACAGCCAATGTAGGGTGTGTTACAACTTTATAATATTTCTTCTCATTACTACATTTGGCAGCCAGTCATTTCTGGTTAACTAAACAGATGCAGCCTGCATTGTGACTTCCCAGGTGAATCCAAAAGCTGCAGGCACTGCAGTTTCACCCCTTCTCCTTCCTCATACAGCTGTAAGAGCTGGAGATTTCCCTATAAAATGCATTCCCAGCAGCAACACGGAGTGCAAGTAAATTGGTGGCATTCCCCCCAAATTCGGAATGCCCTCCTTCCCCCAGAAAAAGGGAAGAAAAGGTAAGCCAGCATTCTCAGCAAGAGCGAAGAGGTCTAATATTTGTAAGTTGGATTCCATTTTGTGCATGAGGCTGTCTTTGTTCATCTAAGAAGGAACTGAGCCTTTGTGAGTGCTCCAAGTGAATACTCTCAAAATATGGAGGCTTTCCATACAGTTTTCCTACTCTATTTTCCTACAGAAGAAATGAGAAAGAAAATCGTATGAAGATGCTCACAAGGTGGTTTCTAGTTTCTTCTGCAGCAAAATAGAACATAAGGAAAGCTTCTGTTTTTCCTGAGTATTCACTTGGAGTACCTACAAAGGCCCGGTTCCTGTGGGCGCTCAAGTCCCAATATATACAACGGCATAGTAAAATGAGTATTTTACTTAGATAAAATGGCAAAATTTAGATTTGCTTTACAGGATTCTTTTATATGTGCATATGTTTATACATGTGTATATGTATATTCAAGTCATGGATGGTTGAATCTATGGATGCAGAATCCATGGATACGGAGGGCTGACTGTATTTAATGCAGCTTGTACAATTATATTCCATTGTTCCTCTAGAGAGATCAGGGAGATGTTTTGAAGTTCCCACACTCATTTTGTCATCAGCCAATTCTGAAGGGTACATAGTGCTAAATGGAAGTGACTTGAACCTTTGCAGATTTTAACCAATATAGGCCATTGATCTATCTAACTCAGCATTACCTACATCAGAAATGGGAATCCTCAGACTCTGCAGCTGATTTGGCTATCAGGGCTCCCTCAGACAGCCCTATCCCTTTCGCTATAGCACTGTTGTTTGATGGCTTCCCAGCTTCTGACCATGTTTCCCTCCATTCTATTTCTGGTTCTGTATTCTGACCACAGCACCATACCAGCTAACATTGAATTTAGTAGGTATAATCCCATTCTTATTACTTTGGAGTTCAACAAGGTGTTCCAGTGACCCAAGAGAAGCACCTTCCTACCATATCTAGGATTGATTGCTGTGAAATTAGTAATGGAAAGAGCCTCTAAATTATTTGGAAGCATTTTCCCTCTCACCATTTCTTTAAATCTCATTGGTTATTTATATGTGATGGAAATTATGGCATGGTGGGTGTAATGTAAAAAGCCCTTTTCAGGTTCTGACTTGTTCAACCCTGTTGGTGTAAGCAGAAATCTGTGACTATAATAGTTATCATTTTCCAGCATAGTTTTTCCTGTTTGCATTTTAGGTGAGCTGTTGAAACTGGAGACAAAATGGGAGAACAGATTTGAGATTCATTGAGCAAAAGGGCAGTCAGTGCAAAGCAAACGTGAATAGATCCATCTTGCTAGTTGCTGTGTTTTCTGGCTCCGATAGCAAAGGAGGAGAAATGGGCAGTGCTTTGAGCATTTGCTAAAGGACGGATGCACTCTGGTGGGTTAGAATAACCCTCAGAACTGTTTGCAAATACACAAGAATGCTCCCTAATGTTGGGGATGTTTATAGAGCCATTTGCAAGTAACCTCAGCTTCACCCTCTGGTGTGAGTGATGTTGAGTCTGTAGTCAAAGTGAGGAGGAAGAAATATTGCAGGCACACTTTGTTCCTTAGCCTCTCCGATTTGCTTTATAAAGGGCAATAAAAACGGAAGGCAGGAGAATAAAGCTGGCTGCATCTGTGCTTGCCGAGTGCATGGGACTGACAGGATAGATGGAGTCATTACCAGCTGTTGTGTAAATACAGGGCTTATTAAATTATAAATATATTGCCTCTTATTTGCTCGATGGTACAAGCAGTTACCTTTTAGTCATTCATGGTGTCTTCCTCTTCTTTGTAGACTAGAGGTGCATCAACAGCAGATGCAATATCAGTTTTAGATTGAGAGGACCCCAGAGCAAGATCCTCTCAGAGTCTTGCATTCAGATGTGGGTTCACAGTTCTTGTCTCCCTCTTGCTATTGCCTGCTCTTTGCCTTTCTCTAAGGCCTAGTCCATACCATCTTGCCGATCGAGAAGACAAAGAGTATGGAAGTTACTGCTCTTTGTCTCCTCCTCTCAATTACCTAGAGCAGAGGTAGGCAACCTTTTTGAGCCGGGGGCCGGGTTGCTGTCCCTCAGACAACTGGGGGGCCGAAGCAAAAAAAATAAATAATTAAATAATTTTTATAAAAATTAAATATATAAATAAACCAGGACAAATGTAGGACAAAATTTTCAAATGGAAGACACTTTTTTAAAAAAATGGAGGACACGCGAAAAAATTTGCTGATTTTAAAAAAAATGTTAGCATAAATGCATGTTTCTGAGGCTTCTATAGACAATTGCCCCCCAAAGGCCCCAGCGGCAATTGGCGGCAGGACCGGGCTGGGGCCGGTCCCAAGGCCTTGCCGGACCGCATCCGGCCCGCGGGCCGCAGGTTGCCTACCCCTGACCTAGAGCAATGGTTCTCTACATTTGCTTCTCTATTTGTTTTGGACTTCAGCTTCCAGAAGCCCTAACCAACCTAGCCAACCTGGACAACATTCAGGAATTATGGGAGCTGAAGTTCACAACATGTGGAGAACCAAAGGTTGGGAACCATTGCTTCACTGGTAATACACACAATTTGCATGAAGATGGCTCCAGATTCAGTCCTTAGCATCTGCAAGTGAAATAATCCTTCCTGAGCTCTTGGGGAGCAGCTACCAGTCACACAGACAACAATATTAAGCAAGGTGGAACAATTGTATCACTCCATGTAAGACAGCATCTCATGTGTCTATGATCTGAATGATAACCATAGTCTCAACTACACAGATGACAATAATGAGTCAACACTTACATAAATCTCATTGTGTCACTTGGCCTCACCTTGTTGAGACTAGCAATATGATTCAGCCCTAGAGCAACAACAAGGAGGAGCAAGAGGACCAGCAAGTTTTTGGGGTTAGCAGTGGACTCTCTACCAGTGGGCATTGGCAGGTGCCCAATAAGGCTGACTGCTGTGTTCCCATTCATAGGGGAAAGTGTAGAAGCCAATAAGTCTAGACTAGTGTTTTCATAACATTGCAAAGATCAGCAATGGCAACAGCCTGTGGATACCAGATGCAACATCTCTTTGGATGTCTCCCACTCCTACATGTACATTCCTGTAATAACCCTGCTCCATTGTTCTTTCTTTACCCATGCTAGCCATAGATTTGATGCTGAATTAGGAATTGAAGTTAGATAATAATCCTGGCTAAGCGTGAGCACTGGTTAACAACACTAGCGTTGGCTAATGTCAGTGCAGACATAGCTGCTAGCCATAGTTAAAGCCTTCAGAAATTTGTATATATGATCTGAAGGCCTGTGGGGGAAGAGTGTATCATCTCATGTCCTCTTTCTAAGATAAGATATGTTCTTCCCGAAATTAACTTGCAGTCTGTGTGAAAAGAATAATGTGGAGATCCAACATGTGTATCAATAGCAGCATATGTATGCCCTCAGGAGCTGCACTTGGCTACTCTTTTCCAGTGCAACTATTAAATGTGTATCTGCATCTGTTTAATATTCCTAAGGTGTGATGGTGATTGTTATTATTTACAACAATTACTGTTTAATAGTAATTACTTTGATTGATGGAATCACATCCGGCACTTTCTTTAGAGGGCTCAGAGCAGATGGCACTGTCCCCGCTTTGGCATGATCCATGACTGTTTAGTTCCATCAATTCTACATTTTTAGGACAAGTCTGGCTTTTCCTGGAACAATAACATACATGTTATGTTGCTACAGGCCTGAATCCTAATGGTTGTCCCAACTAGATGAGCCCTACTGAATCAGTGGGATTTACATACAGTAACCTTTGTGGGATGATTTATAAGACAGACAAATTTGTATAATAGACATTGTGCCATAGACAAATAAAACTCCTCTGACCAACCAATTATGTACAGGTTGTTTCCCTTATCTGGAATTCTGAAATCCAAAATATTCCAGAAACGAAAATATTTTTCATGAGATAGTGACACCTTTGCTTTCTGATGGCTTGATGTACACAAACTTTGTTCCATGCACAAACATTATTTTAAAATATTTTATAAAATTGTAAGGTGTATAAACAGCATATGTGAATTTTGTGTTTAGACTTGGCTCCCTTGTTCAGGATATCTCATTATCTACATACATGCAAATATAGCTGTTCCAAAATACTAAACATTCCAAAGTCCAGTGCTGGTCCCAAGCATTTTGGATAAGGGAGATGCAAACTGTATTTTGGTGTAAGGTAGACTTATTAAACCATAAACCAGTTCAAAGCATGATGCCTGTGTATTAGCATCAGCATTTGGAGGACCATGCAGTCTCAGGTCTCCAGTACTCTGAACCATTCTGAAGTGAGTGCATATTGATGGAGATCCCTTCTGCCCTGAGTGTAATTGTGAAGGGCCTGTAAAACGGAGCCTTTTAAAGGTCAGGCATTTCAGATTGGATTTTGTTACATCTGGAAAGGCCAAAATCTCACCTTTTGATATTCCATTGGAGGGCTGACTTGAATGCGTGTTAATATAGAAAGAGAAAGTAGGGAGAGCAATATAGCCTGTGTTTAGCCCAAAGCTGTAATCCTTTCTCCCAGGATTTCCCCACATGGAGACCTCCTCTGCCACCTCTACCTTTCTTGCCAGGTGCCAGCAGCACTCAGCTCAGTGACAAATGTCTTGCTTACTACTCAAGGGAAGTGACACCTGACCAAATGCTTGGAAGCTTGAGGGGACAATCCATTTATTTAGTTGTCTAGTTACAGCTTTTTATTTCCCTGTTCCTACCATGTGAAGTTACTTTCTCCTCCCTCTCCCCACCCACCAACCTAATAGCTGTTTACTTCTCACTGGAGGCATATGTTCTCTTCTGATTAAGTGTTACTTAGCTGTTGGCCTGCTTGCTCATTTGATTTTATAGACTCTTCTGCCCAGGAACAGAGTGAAGGAAGACTGAGAGACAGAGAGAAATAGGAAGAAGAGTAACTTTCTGAGCAGAATAGATTTCAATATAGTGGTGTGTGTGTATGTGTGTACAAGGTAATGGCACTGGTATGTTGGAACCTTAGTTGCTGTATATATCTGCTAGAAGTAAGAAAGGAATAAAACAAATTGGAGCAGGGTACTAAGAGTCTGAAGATGGAAGATTGCATGACATCTTCACACTTCAAGAGCCATAGCTCACAAATGTCAGTTTTTCCATTTGAAGGGGGGAAAGTCCTTTGGGCTTTGTTGTTGTGTCCCTTCAAGTTCTTCCAGTTTATGGAGACCCAAAGGGTTTTTCTGAGGCTGAGAGCATGTGACTTTCCTCAAAGTCACCAAGTGGGTTTCCATGGCCAAGCAAGGAATCGAATCCTGGTCTCCAAAGTTGTAATCCAGCGCTTTAACCATTACAGCAGACTACAACTCTCACGATCATCCAGCTAGTATGGCCACTATAAGAAGTAGCTTTTCCAAACTCTAGCTGGAGAAGTTGTAATAAGAACTCCACACTTTGTCCATCCTCTGCCATCCCTGACATTCTAGAACATTTATTCTCAGGTAAGCAACTTTTTGTGGGTTGATTTTCAAGACTGACCATTGTTTATTTCAGTGCAAAGCAGACTATTATGCAATAAACTCATACAAGTCATCATACCTGTAAGTTAGCTTCACTATTTGGATACCTCTGAGTTCATTACTTTGGGGATCACATGTGGGACAGTGCCACTGATTTTGATATCTGGTTGTTTATGATGGTAACAGAATACTGAGTTAGATAGGCTACTGGTCTGTTCCAGCACTTCCTCTTACAGACATTATTTCTCTCTCTCTCTCTCTGGCTTTTCTTCACGAATGAAGATTCAAGAAGGACGACAGACACTGTACACTTAGCAAAATAAATCATGGAGGAATATTCTGGTCAGGAGATTTATTCTGGCTTTCTTCAACACAAGGTAGACTAGCTTCAAACCCTGGGGTGTTGTTTGACTCTGTTTCTGGAACACCACCATCTGATTCTTAATGGCAAGAGCCTGTTAGCATGAATTCTGTTTCCCTTCTGACTCTGCTTCTAGACTCTTCTGGCTTGGTTTTGTCTACTTACAGTAGCTGGCATCAACCTTGCACCATTAAAAACCTCACCACTGGGACCCACCTGCCTGTAAATAAGGCACACAATCTGCTTGGCCTCAGTGTCATAAACACCTGTGTGGTCTGAATTACCTTTGACAACCTTCTCAACGGAGAAATTCAACAGAGTCAGCAGCTCTACAAGCCACTCCTAGACTCTGGCAGCACATCCCTTGACCTTAGGAAGCTGGGTGAGAATGCTCTTTCGCTCTCAGCCAAAGCCCCCTGGAGACACAGAATGATTTGCCATCATTTGCCAGCTGCTAATTAGCTGCAGCTGATGAGATAATTTATAAAAATTGGGAGCGATTTCCTTCGGTGATAATAATGTTGCTTGGCAATGAAGTTGCTGCATTTTTGAAAGGGTGAATTGTTTCTATTGAGCAACTGAGTCGGGCGGGTGTGAGCAGAAATCTATGAAAGATCAATCTAAGCAACGTTGTACACTCCCAATGTGTTGGACTGTAACTCTCCTAACCTCACAGCCATCATAAGGACGTCTCCAGATGTGCTACAACTCTCATAGGGCTAGAATTCCTTTGGCATATGATAATTATAGTTCAACAAACTCCAGAGCCTAAGAAACAAGGCAAAAAAGCAAGACCAAAGAGCAAGGCCAAACCAGGAGGACTAAGGAGCAAACCAGACACCACAATTGAAGAACAGTCCTGAAGACAAGAACACCATTAGTTGGAAGACCTTGCAACTCAAAGAAGGCTTAGCTCAAGATTTTGTATTATAAAGCTTCCTGACCAACTGTGCAAAAGAAGTTGTGTATTTCTGAATTTCAAACACCTCATGTTCCTTAAATGTCTCAGGGGAAAGCAACTCCCCATTGGTAATTTGTCTGCGTATGGACAGTTAGGAACTGGGGAAACAGATGGAGGTGTGAAAATGTGCCTAGAAGGTAGGCATTTATTAGATTGAGAAATACATCATATGTAGGAGTTCTCCAATACTCCATCAGGTTCCTAATGATTTTGTTGGAGCCTTAATCCCAGGGGGGCAAGCAAACACATTTTGATCTCCAGCAAACAAATTATGTTGCCAAGTAGATCGCCCAATATGGAGTCAGGTATGACAGTGGAAAACAATCCATCAGTTACTGAATTGGAACCAAGGGATGTCAGTCAAGAATGGTATCCTTCAACTCTGATGAGGAACTCTGTCTGGAGAATGTCAGCTGGTAAGATGGCTGAAAGCCAGTGTCACTGTGCAGTTCTGTGCTTTCATTGCCATTCTTGTCAGCACACAAATACACATACACACTTGCCCTTTCATCTACTATGAATGTGTAGAAACCAAGCCAGAGCTAACACTGGTCACCATGGACTGCAGGAGGGGACAAGTGCTTATATCGGACCTAGAATATATATGCAGGTTGAGTATCCTTTCTCTGGAATTCTAAAATACAAAGTACTTCACATTGAAAATGTTTTCATCTACAGCATGAGTTGTGTAGTACATACCTGTACTGTATTTGTGAGGCTGGAAAGAGATGGAAGGATCTGTGAAATGGCGTGAAACCACTCCTCCTGCAATTTCCCAGATCCTCAGTCTCTTTCCAGCCCCATTATTCTGCATAATGTATATGCAAATATAGGTATTCCAAAATCTGAAATATGGGGCACTTCTGGTCCCACGCTTTTCCGATAAGGGATACTCAACCTGTATTACTAAAGGTCTTATACATTTCATGACACTTCAAGAAGCGAGAGGAATCAGACAGCTGTCAGGAAAATGTATGTGCCAGAAAAAAATATATCAGTGGATTGCAGGGAAAGATGGCATCTTCTGTTTCCCAGAATGATTCAGGACATTTGCTGGATATAAAAGACATAGATCTTTTTCTTGTACAGTATATAAGCTCTTCATACATGGTAGGGGAGTGTGGATGAGGGTTTCCCTCCTTCGTGGTTCTTGCCATGGAAGGTAACAGTCTTCAGAAGATGCTCTCTTCTGTTCATGGAGACTCTGTCTGAGTGTGTGTTGTTCTTGTTGCTAGTTCATTTCAACTTACAACATCCCTACACACCACACACACACAGAGAGAGAGAGAGAGAGAGAGAACTCAGTAATGTATATTAGGTACACTCACTTGGGATTAAGCTACAATGAACCCACAGAGGTGGCTTCTAAATGCACATTACACTTGTAAGAATCCTCATATTGAAGGATGTTTCTCTGATAATGGATAGAAAAAGTAATTTGCCCTCCCCCTACAAGTACCTGCAAGGTATGTAAAATTAAAAACAACTCACATGCAGTTGTTGTTGTCATTGTCATCATCATTGCCATGTGCCTCCAAGTTGTTTCTGACTTATGGTGACCCTAAAGTGAACCTATCACTGGGTTTTCTGGGTCTGCGAGTGTATGACTTGCCCAAGGCCACCCAATGAGTGAAGATTCAAACCCTGGTCTTCAGAGTCATAGTCCAGTGCTCAAATCACTACACCAGGCTGGCTGCTAATGTTAATGTTTGTGGGAGATGGAGGACTAGCATGTTCAGGTGGAGCACATTTTGACTGCATTTCACCCTTCTCCTATTAAACTACTCTGTCAGAATTGTTCCTTGCTGCCAAGGTTTCTCAGCATCTTGAACTCTAAGCTCCCCCTTCAGCTGCCTTAATGAAGGATGGCTTTGCAGGTCCCCTCATCATTTCCCCATTTCTCATCTGTTTGCATGCACCCGCAGCTCTCTCCAGACATGCCAATCAAAATGCCAGCCAGGAAAGCCTGGAGCGCCGTACGTGAAGGAGAGGTAACATGAACGAAAGGCTTGTTCCTGTGAAACCAGCTCCTTTCCTTCCTTTAGGGATGGGAGAGTCTTTCGTCTCTTCTTGGCATACCAATGAGCCCTTTTAACCCTTTTTTCTTTGAATACCAGACCTCTTCTACTCAGCTGTTATCCCACTCAAGTCCATATTAAATCAGGGTTGGCAGGACTTTAGAGATAACAGATTTCACTTACAAGCAAGCGCTCAAGTGAAATTCTCACTGTAGTTCCTTAACATCTAACTTCATCTAGTAACCCATTTCCTGATTATTCAGTCCATTTCTTCTCTTAACCACTTTAAATAATCTTCTCATCTCCTTTATGGGACATACCTCTACCATTTGTCCTACAGAAGGTGATCCTTTACCTCTTTGCCTTCATTTATTGCCCCCCTAAGCTCTATGCATCACATCCCTTTAACTGTGCCCTATAGATCACAATGTCTAATCCTTTTAATCATTTTCATGGCCCTCTTTTGGATCTTCTCTTGCCTATCAGCATGCCCCCATCTTAAATTTCCATTTAGGAGTAAATTTGTTGTCATTAAAATTGCATACTATCCCTAAAAAGGATTACATTATGAAGAAGTAACCGATAAATAGACTTATGACATCTTCTTGCAATCATTTAGCATTGCAAGCACTCCTTTAATACTTAAGCATCATAGCAATGGTGCAATTGCAACAGGCCCTAGAAATAAGCAGTCATCATTAATGAAAAGAAACCCTCTGTGTTTTCCTTGCTGGGCGTGCTTTTGTTATTTTTATTTAAACTGTATATACATATCTCACTTCTCCAAGGATTTCCCAGTACCTCATATCACATTAAAAATAGTAATGTTGCAGAAACAACAGTGAAATGCTAAAATTCTTTCCCATTACATTCTAGTTTTCCAAAAATGAAGAGCTGTTACCATTGGGGTTTCTTCAGACATGACATCTCCATGCAAACTGCACTTAGGGGATGTTCCCACTAGGGGAAACCCCACGTTCTGAATCGAATCCAAGGAGTGGCGTTCATATTAGGATCTGATTTAAACCTAGAACGGTTCTAGAGCAACCCGCAATCGTCCCCACTACAAATCGAATCGTAGAGCGGGATAAAAATTTAAATCGAATTTTCCTCATTTAACACGTGTTAAAAAAACACTAGGGTCCAACCTACGTTTTTCCATTGATTCGAGTTAGGAACCGGAGTATTTAAATAGGAATGACAGCCTTTGAATTGGGTTGGATGGATGGGAGGAGCGGACTGCGGTGGGGGCTGTCCTTGGGGGAGTTGCCCTTTCTGTCCCCATCCGTCGTGGCTGTCGCCATTTTTTCTTCCCTCACCCCTTTGTTCGCTGTGGTCTTTCAATAAGAGATAAGGATTATTTTTATTTTTTATTTTAATGGTTTACAGGCGCTTAATCTCTTCAGCGCTTTAAGCGCCTGAAGTCCCGGCTGCTCAAGCGCCTGCATCTGCAAAGGACTACAAGGCTTCTCCTGGTGGATTGCAACCTCCCCTCTGTGTGGGGAGAGCCCATTTCTAACGGAGGAGAGGCAGGAAGAGAAGGCTCCTCTCAAAGAGGCATTCCCTGCCCGCTTGGGCTCTGATCTCGCCCAGGCAGGGAAGGGAAGGCTCCTCGCGAGGAGGCATCTGATCGCGCCCAGACAGGGAAGGGCTCTGATCAATTGGGGGGGGGGGTAGAGCCTTTCTCCCTCTCTTTCTCAAACGGAATCTGCCTTCTCCTCCAACCCTGGAAAGAGAATCTTTGGGAAGAGTGCTCCCTCCCTGCTTGCCAGTAGCCTCCCCCATTGATCTCTGGGCTCTGTGAAGGGATTCTGGCTGTCTTGGGAGACATGAAGAGGGGATGCTGTCATGCAAAACCTATCCCATAGTTCCTCTGGAAAGAGCTTGGGTTTCCTACTAAATTCGCTTTGCCAGAAGCCTCCCCCATTGATCTCTGGGCTCTC
>NC_056527.1:135440622-135471734 GCF_019175285.1 Sceloporus undulatus
TGAAGGGATTCTCCCTGGCTGTCTTGGGAGACATGAAGAGGGGATGCTGCCATGCAAAACCTATCCCATAGTTCCTCTGGAAAGAGCTTGGGTTTCCTACTAAATTCGCTTTCCCATAAGCTTCCCCCATTGATCTGTGGGCTCTGTGAAGGGATTCTCCCTGGCTGTCTTGGGAGACATGAAGAGGGGATGCTGTCATGCAAAACCTATCCCATAGTTCCTCTGGAAAGAGCTTGGGTTTCCTATTAAATTCGCTTTGCCAGAAGCCTCCCCCATTGATCTCTGGGCTCTCTGAAGGGATTCTCCCTGGCTGTCTTGGGAGACATGAAGAGGGGATGCTGCCATGCAAAACCTATCCCATAGTTCCTCTGGAAAGAGCTTGGGTTTCCTACTAAATTCAGAGGGAAAATGTATATAAGGCTGACAGCGCTTATGACGTTTGATCGTTTAAGCGCCTTGATTGGTTCATTAAAAAAAAAAACCGCCAAAAATACATCATTTCACAAACGGTCAATGAAATGGAAACGCTGACGAAAGTTAAATCGCTTCCAAATAATCCGGGTTAACGTTACGTCATTCTGACGTACTATTGATTGACAGCTCCAAATAAGGTATGGAAGAGAAGAATCGCTTTATTTTAACACCGATTTCATACCAAGTAGGAACGCTTGCAGGTAAAAACTTCGATTTAAATAACCAGATGGGAACGAAGAATAACACGTTTCGGAACGCGAGATAACACCAGGGTTATTTTGAATCAGTTTTATTAAAAACGTTGTATTTTAAATCGTTTCAAATATTAAGTGGGAACACCCCCTTCAAGAGGGAACACTCACATAAAATACCCTTTTGTTTTCTTTATCTTTTCATGTCATAAAAAAAAATATGAGGCATCTTATTTTAACAGTGAAAAGAAAGTACAAGATTTGTATCATTCCCTGCATCTTGCATTCCTTTGTTAGCTTGTGCCACTTCATTTTGTCCCGGACTTAATCTTTGATGCTGGAGCCAAAAAATGTACACATGTACCCAAAACAACGAACTGCAGAAAGACGAGGCATTGGAATAATAAAGGGTTTAGGATCCCTCAGCAGCCCACATTTCCTTTCCTTTTTTAAAATAGGAGAGACAAATACTGAAGAGGACACAGTGGAATCCACAAGGAAAAAGGGGAGTTACATCTCCAAGTGTTGTGTAGATTTAATTATTTTTAAACAAGCCTGGGCTTATTTCATTGTTTTTAAAGACCACCTAAAGAGCACTTGGAGTTGTGTCTCTCCCTTTTTATTGTGGAATCTTTTTAAGAGTGCCAACCCAGAATATTTTGTTGCCCCAAACAAGAGATGAGATGGTTTTATCTCCCTCTTCAGTGCACAAAACCCAGCTAGAACCGGCAGTTCAGTCGTATTTTGCACTGGCAATGGGACATTTCTGATTCACATGATGGCATCAGACTTGCTTTGGGGAGGACTAGGCAGAATCTGTGGCACCTCAGCTGTGCCACCATTCTGTACCTTTGATCAATAGAACATGTTACTCAGCGCCTTATCACACAATAAGTTTGTGGCACAGTTGGACTGGTTTGGTTCTGTGTTTGATCATTCTTTATCACATGACGTTGTGACTCTCCCTTTGTTGCATTGCATTTCCATCATTGTTAGATTGCATCTTTTCACTGCTGGGAAAAACCCGTTAATGGCTCCAGTGTCACTTCTGTTCATGTGTTACGTCTGGTGCAAACATTTAATTCTGCTGCAGTTCCAATATTCTGGCAGTCCTGTGGGGTGAATGAGTGTGGTTCCTTTCTCCACTTCCCTATCTCCAAACAGGGTAAAGTCACTCAACTGGATAAATGGGAAGTCATGGTGCACAAGATGTTCTTTTCACTCCAAATCCTGGTATTTTATTTTTTTTAAAGATTTTTTTTTACCACAAATTGCCATGAAGCCACAATTACACAATCATGACAAAACCTTTAAAAATATAAAATCCCAGGGTACAAAGTAATAGCAACCAATGTGAATCAGTAAATGGATAGGCGCAAACATGTGAAGGAGGTGGGCAGATCATGAACCACATTGAATATGTGTGCGATTTCAGTTGGAATTGCAAAATAGTGCCAGCAAGAAGTGTCAAAACTTCACAATTGTGGGATAAAAGAAAATAAACACTGTGCATGGCACTACATAGGCTGGACATGAAGAGGAAAGTGAGAATGCCAGCGGAACGATATGGAAGACTGATGGCAGGAATGTGCATTGCCAAAATGGCACCATAGCACTATAGCAGAAAAGGGTGACAGTGATTGTTTCCATACTGGCATGTTTCCATTTGCTTCAACAACATGATTGCTGCAAGACAACAGGCTGGTGTGATAAAGCCACAGGACTGATTGTGAGAGTCATGCTGCCACCACCAAAATATCATCTTGGACCTGATCTTTTACCCTCTGTATTTGTGTTAGAGATGTAGATATGTGGAAATGGCTATAAAAGAAAACTTGGATACAAAACTAACATTCTCCTGTTCTTGACACGGACTTATTTTTGCCTTAAGCTACTTCACCTCACACTGTGATACTGACCAATTTCAAATGCCACACAAGGTCAAAACAGGGCAGAGAAACCTACAAAGCATGTGTCGGGTTTTGAAAGACCTCCTTGAGTGCCAGAGAAGGTGAAAATGCTGGCTCGCCACGTAGAATTTGAGCTGGGCGGCTGTGCTCCTGCTGAGAGAAGTGCTGTTCAAAGGGACACTTTCTGAGTGCGTCAGAGAGGAGACAGCTGCATCTTTGGATCTAAAGAGATGATGACTTCAGGGTTTTCCCTGTGGTGCTTTGAATGAGTCCCATCTAAAATAGGTACTTTTTAATCTCTAAAGTTCCCCCTGCTTAGAGTTCTTTGCTCTTTTAAGCAATATACCAGGATGCACATACTTTACACTTAAATGGCCACACTGTCCTGCAAAGGAGGAAGAGGTCAACTAAAGTAACCCTGATTTTGCCACAAAAAGAGTAACTTTCATGGAATGTACAGGCCATGTAAGAGATTGAATTGTCATATTTGGTGAGATTCTGCAATCCTCCTTCTTTTCCTCTCCCTTTCCCACCACCACCTTCTTCTCCATCTTCTTTTCTTCCTCCTCTTCCTCCTGCACTTCTTCTTCTGCTTCTGCTGCTTCCTACTCCTCTTCCTCTTCCTCTTCTATTACTCAAAGAAAGGGCAAGTAACTAGAGAGAATTATGAACAAACCTCCACACTTGGGTCCATGGGAAATCTTTTTGAGTAAGTTAGCTGGCTTCTGAGATTTCCCCAAGCATTGTACTCGGCTGTTGCTGTTCATCTGTTTACATACTTCTTAGCTTTCTTTCCTGTTCTCCAAGGCCTGGAGCTCAGTACAGAACTTGGAAAATAAATATTTTGGGACTATAACGCCAAGAAACCCCAACCAGCATGGTCAATGCCCATGTGGGCTGGAGAATTCTGGAAACTGCAGCCCCAAAAGGTAACTTGGCCAAGCTCTGACTCAATTGTGGAGTCGATGTTTTGCATTTGGAAAACCCCAAATATTAATCGTTATCCAACTGTAGGGATTTTGGAAGCTGTCTGAATCCTTAGTTAGATGGAATTTGTCCCTTATGGAATAGGGATGGAAATAATATAATCCTAAAATCATGGAGCAAGGGCCTTGTAGTCCAAACCTCTCTCTTGCAGAAATACAGCACTCCCAAGAGATGGCCACACAACCTCTGCCTAAAGGCCTCCAAGGAAAGAGAGCCCTCCACCCTCAAAGACTGTCATTGCACTGTCAGACAGCTCTTACTATCAAGATGAGTTTCCTAAAGTTCAGGTGGATTATTTTTCTTGTAATTCTTATAATTTCATAGCAAAGCTAAAGAACATTAACTTACTATTCATTTCCTGGCTGGGAAAGTGATCTTCCAACACTTGGAAAACCTCAATGGAAAACAGTACAGAAATTCATGGTATTTTGAACTCTGGGGAGTATTTTATTATGCAGAAATACATAATACAGAAATTATTTCCAGAAAAAATAATATGTACAGTGGACCCTCCATATTTGCTGGAGTTAGGGGTAAAGGACCCCTGTGAATGTGGAAAAAACACAAATAAAATAACAACTACACTATTCTTTTTACCCAAGAGAACACCTCTCCAGGAATCAAGTCCTCCAGTGAAACTCTGTGGCCAACATCTGCCAGAATTTGGCTATAGAATCATGCTGGAGGACCTACAAATGCCTCAAGAAGTAGGTTCTCCAACACAACTCTATGGTCAGTTTCTGGCAGAGTTGAGCTGGAGGACCTAGACATTCTTAGAGAGAACATATTATGCAAACCTGCAAATAATCAAATTTGCAAAAGTCAGTGCTGCCATGATACCATTAGGCCATAAGCTTACTTTTACCACCTTCTCCTTTGTGCCTTCTTGCAGTTCTAGGCACAGACCCTCTCCATCTATGTTTTCTGTCTGTTTGTACAAAGTGGGGAAATGTCTTTCAACAAAACCAGATCATATTGTGCTCTTGGTCTTTATTATTTTTAAAAGGAAGGACTCCACAGGCTTATTTTCAATCTTGATTTCATCTTCCACCTGCCGAAAAGCCCTTCATGCTGTTTGACTACATTCCCCAAAGACACTCTGTCATGGTGTGGCTGACTTTTGTGTGCGTCTGTGCTGAGTTACAAAAACAACTGCAAATGCAAAGCTTGTGGTCCTAAGTTGTTGTCCTCCCCCCCTTCCTCCCTCTTTGCACACTTTCTCTCTCTCTCTCTCTCTGTGAATCCCTGTCTATCCTTTTCATTTCTGCCCATAGCAGATCCCGGGGGGCTGAAGTTTTTTTAGTATTGTGCTGCTGCTTCCAAACTAGGGCTTTCAGATGGATTGCCATCACAGGAGACCAGCTCTGCTTGCTCATTAGGAAAGCTTCAACAGCAAGGCCAAGATGCTGGGTTTTTAGACTTGGAGGCCATTTGTGACAGAGGTTCATGAATCATCCTTTTTTCTATATGTCAAGAACAGGTCAGGAGGGCAGGCCCTAAGTCCCAGCCTCAGCCACGCCAGAAAGAGACAACACAAAGCGGAGAAGCGCTAATAGGAATGCTGATTGGATCCTGGTAGCAGACATCTTCTAACATAGCCATGAGGTTCTTGCACAGAGATGAACTGGAGGCTTGGGTATTACAGTGCAAGTGTCAGAGCAGAGCTAAAAAAGTCAACTCCATCATTTTTCCCCATTTATTTTACACTGCCCATACCTTCCTCCTCTTTTTCTTCTTTTTCTTTCAATGCTCTGTGCAAAAATCTTTTTTTTTTTTCTTTATTTGCTTGCACGGCTTTCTCTCCCCACAGCCTCTAATCACAGCATCATTTATTTAAACACCACATTTTTATACACACATGCCTAGGGCTGTGGGATTGTCTGCAGAATGAGTGGAAAACCTCTTTCAGACAGAGGGCTAAATTCCATTTCAGAGAGGGTTTTTTTTTGGGGGGGGGGGGGGGGGGCAAATTCCAGCCAAAAGTGGGGTCGAATGCACCTGGATTGGACCAAAAATATGAGTGTATATTAACTTAAGACTCTTATTGACTGTAACTAGTGACTAGTCTACATTTAAATGTATTATGCAATTTTTTACACATTTGCATCGATGTTTAATTGTCTTCACTTCCCCGTGCAAATGCACATCTATTCACATCTATTTGCACCTATTCACCCTCCCTCTGCTGAAAATGTGCAGCTGTCTGAATTCATACAAAGGTACATGTTCAATAATGCACATCCTTGCAGATACTCCCAGACACTCCAGTTAAAACCGCTAAGCATTTTTCTGTGGAGTTTGTGGGTTTTTTCATCCCTTCCACCCCACAAATATCACAAACCCCTTTGAATTGCATATGCCAGGATCATATTCTGTTCACATAGGATGAAGAATATTTTAACCATGGAGACAAACCCTAAGCCTTGGGAGAAACATTTCCACCTTTTAGTATGAAGGAGAAAAACATACAAAGGTTTGGAAGCTAATAAAAGATGGCATCATGGAGAGGTGGACATAGCCATTTTGGGTTCTCCAAGCATGGTCTACAGAATAGATAACTTAAATACAATAGCACAATAGCCATAATAAATAGAATGTATACCCTCCTACGAAATAGACTATCCTACAATAAAATGATAAACTTTATTTAAAACTCATTAATAGCTGAAGTAACTTTAAATAATATCAGTAGGTCAGTTAATTATATTCATTATAAGACTGCCATCTGTTAAAGATGTTCTTGATTTCCTGGCTTAAAGCAGGAGGTTGACCTGGAGAGTACCCACAGGCTCCAGTTCTATTCTTACACAATTCATTCATCAGCTTCTATTTAGAGACCTAACAAAAAGATACTTTTCTCTCATCAAATCATGCCTAGCAGCAAGAGGAGGAAAGGTGAAATTAACAAATATGAATTGCAGATAACAGCAGAGTCCAACACAACTAGGCCAAGTGAACTATATCACACTACAGTGGTACCTCGGGATACGAAATACCCAGGTTACGAAATTTCCGGGATACGAAAAAATCCCATAGGAAATAATTGTTCCGGGTTACGAATGTTTTTCGGGGTACGAAAAAAATTTTGGTGCTTTTTTCGGCTTTTTCGCATGGAATCGCGGCTTTTCCCCATTAGCGCCTATGGCATTTCGGCTTACGAAGGCTTTTCGGGTTACGAAAGCGGCCGCGGAACGAATTAATTTCGTAACCCGAGGGAGCAGTGTATACGCAAACACAGGCAAGATGCCCCACTGAAAGCCCCATTTATTTTGGAGATGCAGGCTGTACTGAGATCCCACCTTTAGCCCTCAATGGAAACAAGAAGTAAGGGTGCAAAAAATGTGCTCAAATTTTCTTGTTCTCAGCAAGAAAGTGTGTCCCAGAAGTCTCAAAAATCCAATGGTCAAAATGATCAAATGCCTGAAGATAGTTTTGCATTTCAGGGTTGCTGATGTTGACATGAAAAAATTGTTTGTGCCAATACCTTGTTATTGTCTTTTTAACCCAAACCTTGATCTGCATGTGCATGCACACACACAAACACACACACACACACACCTTGGTTTTATGGAAAAGCAAACATACATGGAAAAATGCATTTACCCAAAATCAAAAATTGAAACGTGCAAAAACTCTCATAATCCTACTCAGCCGACAGAAAATTTCTGAACTCATTAACTCTTGAATGCAAAAAGGAAATAAGTGAGGATTTGCATCCCTAACCACACAGCTGCAGATGGGCAACTAAATAAAAGACTTCTCTTTCAGCAATCCAAGGAAATCCTGATAATTGTTTCTGAGGATTGTCTGTACAGTTTGATCTCAAAGATTCAGGGGCCAAGCAGGCATGCTGACACACTGCAGAATTAAAGCAGTTGGACACCACTTTAACTACCATGGCATCATCCTATGGGATCCTGGGATTGTAGTTTATTGTGGCACCAGAGCTCTCTGACACAGAAGGCTAAATAGCTCACAAAACTACAAATCCCAGAACCATGGCAGTAAAAGCAGTGTCAAACTGCATTAATTCTTCACTGCAGATGCAGCCTAGTGCTCCTAAATTACCACTTGATGTAGAAGACTTGAAGATAGCCAATGGCTTCACTGAGTTTGACTTTCATCCAGGCAGTTTTCAAAACGTTCCACTGCTTTCAACTATTTTCTCATCCTATTGAGAATTCCAGTGTGTTGTCTAATGTAAAATGCCCGCTGTCCGCAGGAATGTTTGTGGGTCTAGAATCAAGGGCGTTCCACAATACCCAACAACCTGGAGCCAGAAAATACGTATTCGTGTGAAGTGGAATGTTTGTTTTGAATAGCTGTCAACTGTCCTTGTTTGCAAAAAAATAAAAATAAACACAATATACCCAAATGCAATAGATCTGAGGGGAGAGGTTTTGTTCCAGCAATTTTTGTCTGGTAAAAAACAAACAAATGTATGTGACAGCTGGCTGAAATGTGGATACTTTGCTTTAAACTCATCTAGGTCATAGAATCCCAGCCTTTTACTTCTAATTTTTATTGAATTCAGCAGCAGAAAAATGACATAGGTGTAATAATACAGTGGGCCCTTCGAATCCACTGGGGTTTGGTTCCAGGACACCTGTGGATACCAAAATCCATGGATGCTCCAGTCCCATTAAAGTAGTAAAGTGATAAAGTAGTAAAATGGTGGTCCTTATATAAAATGGCAAAATCAGGGTTGACTTTTTGGAATCCATACATTTTAAAAATATTTTCAAGCCATGGATGGTTGAATCCATGGATAAAAATTTTCATGGATATGGAGGGCTGACTGTATGTTCCATCTTCCTGCATATGACTTTAGATTAGCATCTCAAGGGCTTACCCAGAGCTTGTTACTGTGTATATTGGCTGAGAGATTCTGGGGGTTGCAATCTCCAAAAGGTGACTTTTCCAGTCACTGATTTAGCCATGATGGCTGTACAGAACCTCAGAGACATGGTCCTTCTCATTCCATTTATTGCACCATTCACATCCAGGCCATCCCTAGTCATCCTCCTGGCCCAAGGGCACTCTGTCCCCATCTCATGTACAGATGGAAGCTGAATTAGCATTTACATCTCACTTCAGTCCTGGTGGCAGGATATTATTCCCCCCCTCCAATATATGAAGAGTGTGGATAGACTTGAGGGATTCAGGTAGGAGCCTGAATGAGAGTGTGGGGAGTATGGACTGCACCAGACTCTCAAGTGAAGGTGGTGACACCACTGATCCCCAAACATCTGCTTCCTGGCAGAAATGAGCTATGGCATTACCTTGTAAAATACTGGGCATGGTGTCAATGGAGCAAGGCTTAATGTGAGAAGAAAGGAGATGCTTTAGGTTTTTAATTAAAAATAAATAAATAAAAGTTTGTTGTGTGCCTTCCAGTTGCTTCCAACTTATGGTGACCCTGTCATGGGGTTTGGAGAAGCGTATTGGATCAGTTGTCTGATCCAGCAGTGTTCTTATGTTATTATCTTATATTTTGCAATCCCAGTTTGGTTTCAGGTGATGATGAGATGGTGTTCATGCCTCTCTCTATATATATACTGTCCATGCATGTGCATTTATACAAGAAAACCAGCAAGAAGTATTTGCATGGTGTGGTAAACACTTTATCCCCAGTCTGTATGTTCAAGTTAATTTTCTCAGAGGTCCCACTGACAAAACTGATTTCTTGAGCATGCTGTTTACAAGTTTGCTCATTTGGGAACTGCAACTAGAGTGAGTAATAAGACTCTTTTTGTGTGTGTGCATGTTGGGGGGAGCATGTTGTTTGGGGGAAGAACAGGTCCTGATCCTCAAAGGAGCAAATGACACATTTAACCATGCTCAAAAGATATACAGTAAATAGTCAGAGAGTTCCTGTTTCAGAAATTTCTCTTTTCTAAGTCGCCTCCTGAAGAAGGCCTTAAGACTACACATAGGTCGAAATGCAACAAGTGTTGTTGGGTTGTTTTTTAAAAAACCAATAAATGAGCATATTTTGAGCACTGTGAGACATGTCTCTTTCTTCTTTTATGGATGCCATATCATACTTTTTTTGTTTTTGCCAGTATTCATACTGACCATCTGGTGGACTCCATTGTTGACCAGGGCTTTCCAAGCATCCAAAATTGTACATTTTCCCAAGTGTACAGAGGATGCAAAAAGCTGCTGTGTTTTATCTGTGGATTGTTTTGAGTCTCAGCGAATGGGGGGGGGGGAAGCTGTTTTGTTGTCTCTCCTTTGTTTGCGCTGGTGTCTCTTACCTTATCAAAAAGAGAAGTGTTGAACATTGTGAAGAAAGCTAATTTCTTAATCTCTCTCTGCCAGGCACTGTGCAAACAAAGTGCAAACAAAACCCCGTATTGGAGGGACTTGAATGTGTGTTTGAATGGTGACATCAGCTTTCAGAGAAAATGCATCTCTCCCAGGGGGCCACAGGTCGCCTCCATAGCTGTGCAATGCCTTTTGCATTCACATCCACACCGCAACGTGCGGTTCATAATGTTCCAACATATAAGTCAGGACATCAGTTTCCCATTCTAAGTGCCTTTCCTTGGGATGCATGCCCAGTTCAGAGTCTGGAAGACACAAGACACAAGGCACAAAGCAGGTGTCAACTGGTCAGGAAAGAAAGAACTGATCCCTGTTCTCCCACTCTCCTCTTTGGACCAGTTAGAAGAAGAAAAAAGAGACAATATGTCAGTTTCCCCCCATTATCTGTTTAATTTTTTATCTAGCACACCAACCCACCTTTCCACTTAGCTCAAGACTGTATACATTTTTCTCCCCACCTCCTTTTATTCTCATGACAATAGCTGTGAAGTATTGCTTATTAATTATTTAAGTATTTCTGTATTGCCTCTCAGCAGCTCCTGAGATGAGGCATTGGACTACGACTCTGGGAGACCAGGGTTTGAATCCCTGCTTGAGTTTGAGCTTTCAGTCCCTATGTTGGGAGAAAGGTGGGATATAAGAAAATAAAATATCAACAACAACAGCAACAACCACCCACTGGCTGACCTTGGGCAAGTCACACTCTCTCAGCCCCAGAGGATGGCAATGGCAAACCCCCTCTGAAGAAAAGTTGCCAGGAAAATCCTATGGTAAGGTCAAAAGGACTTGGAGGCGCACAGAACAAAAAGAAAACAAAGATTAAAAAACATTTGAAAAACACATTAAAACTAAAAACAGTCTAAAAACAGTCCTAGAATCCTGTATGGAAACAATTAAAACAGCATAGTTTTTTGTGAGTTTTTTGGGCTATGTGGCCATGTTCTAGAAGAGTTTATTCCTGATGTTTCACCAGCATCTGTGGCTTGGCATAAGATGCCAGCCACAGATGCTGGTGAAACGTCAGGAATAAACTCTTCTAGAACATGGCCACATAGTCCACAAAACCCACAGAAAACTATGGATGCCGGCCATGAAAGCCTTCGACTTCACAAATTAAAACAGCACTTTCAAACACCAAATGCCATGCAGGACAGGACAGTTTTGGGTGCCTGGTAAACTTAAAGGAGATGCGGCCACTCTAACTTCCTTGTGTAAGACATTACTACAGAGAAAGCCCTGTTATATGTACCTACCAACCTAAGCATGCATCTACACTGAAGAAATAATGCAGTTTGACACCACTTTGACTGCTGTAGCTCCGTCCTGCTATGTGCAATTTTACATGGACCAGCCTTCTCTGCCAAATTACTAATCCCAAGAGTCTCTCGGATGGAGCCTTGGCAGTGTCAAACTGCATTATTTCTACAATGTAGATGCACCTTGACTTCACAAGATATTGGGATATGCAACAGGGCTTCCTCTCAAGATCTCAAATTAGTTTTGATCAAAGTATATGAGACTGACTGGCCCAAGATCAATCAGTGTGTTTAATGGCTGAATAAGTACAGTGGTACCCCGGGATACGAATGCGCCGCCTTACGAAATTTCCGGGTTACGAAAAAAATCAATTGAAAAAAACTGTTCCGGGTTACGAAGGTTATTTCGGGTTACGAAAGAAATTTTGGTGCTTTTCGGCGCTTTTTCGCACCAAATCGTGGCTTTTCCCCATTAGCGCCTATGGGTTTTCGGCTTGCGAAAGCCTTTCGGGTTACGAAAGCGGCGGCGGAACGAATTAAATTCGTAACCCGGGGTACCCCTGTATTTGAATCCCTCCCTAACCTTAGTCAGATTTGCAAACCCAGAGTTTGGGAGCAATAAGCCTAGTGACTCATAATATGTTCCCGCTTCTTCTTTGCTAACAAGATCACAGCAGAATTATAATTGTAATATAACAATATGATGTAACATTTCCTTGTCGCTTTGAACAGTTACCTTTAAAGGTAATTGTTTAAAAGCATTTTGCTAGGAACAGCCCAAGTTTTAGGCGGTTTCCATATCAGTCCCAAAAGAGGAACAAAAAGTAAGCAAGCCGTGCTGCAATGCACCAAAGTGCAATAAAACACTTTTAAAATTAGAGCAATAGAAACAAATTGCTTCTGAAGTGTAACATTCTAAGCTCATCTCAAACCCTTGTGCTTTATACTGGGAGACTCAAACAAATTCATAGAAGGCAAGGTTATCGATGGTTTAGTGGTCATGGGCAGTAACCATGCTTGCTGTGCCATTCTGTGAGTTGTGGTCCCAAAAAAGTAACTTTTCCAAGCTCTGTGTTAGCATAGATCCAGCACTAGTAGCTCACAGAGAGTTCACAGGCCAACTGCTGGGGGGAAAGAGTAAGAACATAGTGGCTTCCTTCAGGCCACTACTTAAAACAAAATGCGAGTCTTCTAGACAGCCCTTTGGTCTGATCCAGCAGAGCTCTTCTGATATTGATGGATGGTTTGTTTCTTTGCAGCTGCCGAGTTTTTAATCTTGCAGTTTTACAAGATATTTATATTGATTTTTATTTTGGGATTTACTGCGCCGCATTCTGATCCTTTTGATTGTAAGTCACTTTGAATACTCAGAGAGAGAAAGAGACTGACACATGCGTTGATAAATGCTGTGGCGGACTTGCCTAGGCCAATGCAACCTTTGCTTGTGGAGAGGAAATGCTATTTGGAAGCACTGTAAGAAAGGACAAACAATAGGGTGACACCTACACCTCACTGGGTATGATAGATAGATAGATAGATAGATAGATAGATAGATAGATAGATAGAATTTCCGATAATGCAGAACACAACGTGATTCATTCTCAGTCCAGTTTAGATTCTATATTGCTGTCTGTGGCTGCATCTGCACTGCAGAATTAATGCAGCTTGACTCTGCTTTAATTGTCATGGCTCAGTGCTATGTAATTCTGCGACTTGTAGTTTTGTGAGATATTTACCCTTCCGTGTCAGAGAGCTCTGGTGCTACAACAAATGACCAATCCCAGGATTCCTTAGCACTGAGCCATGGCAGTTAAAGCGGTGTCAAACTGCATTATTTCTGCAGTGAAGATGCAGCCTGATCTAATTTTGAAGAGTTGAGTCCCTCTCATTGACAAACTCACTATTGAACCTTCAACTCACTTGGATTCTGAGTTGTGGGGGTCCATGATTCAAAATATGTGAACAGTAAAGTTGCTGGTTGGCCACTGTCGCTGGAAATATAAGATATCTGCCAGTTATGTGAAGATGACTGGGGCTGCTGGAGTAGAATATGTGCAAAACACCAGCATGGCGTAATGGTTTGAGTATTGGACTAAGACATTGGGAGACCAGGGTCCAAATTCTGGATCAGCCATGGAAACCCACTTGTGCAAGTCACACTCTCTCAGCTTCAGAGGATGGCAATGGCAACCCCCCTCTGAAGAAACATGCCAAGAAAACCCTATGATACGTTCACCTTAGGCCAAGGTTTACCTAAGTCGGAAAGGACTTGAAGGCACACAACAACAATGACAACAACAACAACAAAGTTGCTCGTTGGCCAATGTTATTCAGCTCAACCGGAAATATAAGAGATCTGTCAGAGAATGACTGGGGCTGCTGGAGTAGAATACTGTATGTGCAAAACACAGGCAATCTAATCAAGCTCCGAGAATAAAAGCCTATGGGAGTCTCAGATAAATGAGCAAGGATTACAAGAAACAAGTCAAGGAAAGAAAGTCTTGTATTAGGTTGGAACGCCAGTGCGGGTGATTGCAACCATTTTGGCGTGATCAGCAAATTGCTGTAATTGGCAACCCACTTCTGTTGATGGAAGGTGAAAGTTTTGTGTAAGTAAGAGTGAGCAAACAAATTGAAATTGGAGGGATTAATTTCAACAAACAAAGGAGAGCGAGAGTGCGGACAAGGTTTTTTTTAAACTGTCGTTGTGGATTTGTTCTACTGGGCATACAAACTGGCATATAAATGATTCTGACAGGACCGCAAGTGATTATACTTGGATGATACCACTTTTTGTCCCTTGTTTTTTGTATGTGTTTTTTCCATCATTATTATTTTTTTTGACTCTTGTTTTCTCCTTTTCTTTTCGTTTTTGTTTCTTTATTTCAAAATTCAAACAAAATAAAATGCAAATGTTAGGGGTGGCTTACTCTTTCAATCAGTCTTCCTTTCTTGAGTAATTTAAATTTCCAAGTTTCTCAAATTTATTAAGAAAATATAGGGCCAAGGTTAATAATAATAATAATAATTTATTCTTTTCAATATTACCTCAATGTATGTATTTATTATTCAGTTCTTATATATTCAAACCACTGTTTCCTGATTGCATCACTTTCTTTCCTTGGTACTTCTTTGTTTGCTTATATGCTTTGCTATTCTGTACTGCATCCAAATATGACTGTGTTATTAGTATTTGTATAAAAGGAACCTTAGTATTTTTCTCAGCCACAACTGACCTCAGACCTCTATAATCTCTAATAGGAATATATTAATATTCCTCTAGTTTACTTGGCAACTGGATGTACAGATTTGTGAGATGATGTACGTGACATGCTTTGAAGATCCTAAAACACCATCTATGTTACTGATTCTTAATCAAAATCTTGAATGTTTGATGTGAAAACTTGCATCTTATTTTAAAAATGCACACATACATACAAACAAATGCATGATCTAATTGCCTGCTATTCTTCATCTGAGGGCTTGTCTACATGGGCAAAATAAAACAGTCTCATCTCATCTTCACTGCTTGCTGTCCAAATGATGTACAAGACAATTCGGGATGAATCTGGGCCTTTTCATTACCTTGGGGTTTCAATCTGGGGGAAAAACAAGTGGACGTTTCTTTTGGAATCCCAATGTTGATTCCTGGAAAAGAACATCAAGTCTTTCTTACCTTGCAAGATATCGCATCCCCAGAGGCCAGTTTTCAGGTATAAATATTGGTCTCAAATACTTAGTCTCCGTACAAATACATACATAGTTTTTTTGTGGGGGTTTTGGGCTCAGTGACTCTATTCTGAAAGAATTTATTCCTGATCTTTCACCAGCATCTGTGGCTGGCATTCTCTGATGAGATTTGGGATTTGTAGTTTGTTGTGGCCCCAGAGCTCCCTTGACAGGGAAGGCTAAATATCCCACAAGACTACCAACTCCAGAATCACATAACATTGAGCCATAGCAGTTAAAGTGGTGTCAACCTGGATTATTTCTGCTGTGCAGATGCAACCCATATGTATGGGAAACATACACAGAGCACTATTGGAAAAGTCTGGGATGAAACTGGAAAGCATTAGCAAAGATGCATTGAGAGCTTGTCTGAATGCAACCCTTTTTTCTGTATCACTTTCTCTATAGGCCCCACAAACCACTGCGTCTATGCAGCACAAGTACCTTTGAATTATTAAGATTGTAATTAATAATAGAATTGGATTTGAGCCAAGCCATTCTCATTCAGCTCTGATACAGAGGAAATCTCAGCGCTGCAAGTTCCTTACCTGTAGGGTCTCTTTTGTTCTCTGTTCTAAATTTACACACACTTCTGTATTATAATTAAGGCTCTGTTGCTTCATGAAGGGGCTGGCGTGTGACTTATTTTGTTGTCCAAATATGCACATGGATGGTATCTTGACCAAAAAGTAGAGGCCAGTTCACGTACGCATGTGTTCATCCTTCATTGAAAGCAATGCCCGCTTGTGTGAATGAGTAATGAGTAGCTGCCTCTGTGAATGAATAATCACCAGGGCCACCGTGTTTTGTCAGTTAGTTGGTTAATTGATTTATAAATGTTTAAATCGGCACATTTGCCACCTGCATGTGTGTGAGCATGAGGGGACATTTTCACTCAGCCTTACAAACTGCCCATTACATGCTGCTCCATTATGGATGTTTTTGCCAGATTTTTTTCAAAGAAATGAATGCAAAAACACTGATGATAGTTTCAGGGTAAGCCAAGGACTGGCATTACGGAAATCTTTCTTTGTAGCTCAAAACCACATACACCCATTCCAGCGTTGCTTTCTTTTTTCGCTTATGGGAGATGAGTGGATTGTTGCATAGTTCCTATGATGTGTTTTTTATACCCAAGTGTTTAGATTTGCTTGTTAGTGGTCATGTGTGTCAGCAAATGCTTGCTAATAAATGAATTGGCTAATACTTACTACAGTCAGCTCATCATATCCATGGAGTCTACATCCATGAATTCAACCATATACGGCTTGGAAATTTTGTTGTTGTTCTTGTTGTTTGTTGTTGTTAATCCAGTAAGCAAACCTTGATTTTGACATTTCATATAAGGGGCTCTATTTTACTACACCAGTATATATAATGGGACTTGAGCATCTATGGATTTTGATATCCACATGGGGTCCTGGAACCAAACCATAATGGATAACAAGTACTCACTGTCCATGGCTAAGTGAAACAGTACTGTGGAATCCCTTCCCTCTGGGCTATAGACCCAGACAATGGGAAAACACATTTTCTAAAGCACTGGAGTGATTTCTGCTTTCCAGGTCCATCTCAAGTCTTTGTGATTCTGCCATTTTGGAGAACTTGTGATTAAAGCAGTAAAGCTTTGTCTTCATCAAGGGGAGAAGTGAGTAAGGAGGCCTCCTAGATGTTGTAATGTGAGTTGGATTCAACCACTGATGTGATTTGGGAAACCACCTACTCCTCAAACTGCAACTCAGGATCTAGAGATTCTTAGCACCCTCTTTGCCACCTTCATACATCCAAACAATCCTATTCTCCTGCTGGAGACTGTGGCATTTGTAGCCAAACATAAGCCTATGTTTTAGTGATGAAGAAATCAGCTACTACTTAATGTCGCTTCATGTCTTCTCCAGTGATTTCTATTCAGGCTTTCTCCTGGCTGAATGTTGGAGAATATGTGTGTAGTAGCACAAATCCCCTCCTGCCTCATCTCCATATCCTTTCATGGGTGCGTCTAGTATTTTCAACTTGTGTGGAGAAAACAGTATGATTAAAACATAAAATATGCATGAATCACAGAAAATAACCTCATAAGGTGGCTGGAATTAATGGTGATCTGTACCATTATGGGAAAGCAACACGATGTGTGGTCTCGGAAGCAGATGATATAGCCTTCCCGGAGCATGGATATTTCCATTACTTCAGGAACACTACATCACAAGATGGCATCCACAAGTCAATGGACACATTACAGGTAGAATACCACTTAACAGAACTGTCTTAAATACAGTAGAATCGGCATATACATTTATAGGAGCATTTCAAGCCACCCTGTAATTATACAGATCATTGGTCCATCTATTACAATATTGATCACATAGATTGACCACAGCTCTTCAGGAATTCAGATGTTGGGTCTTTCCTATCACTGCCTGAAAAAAAAAAAAAGGTCTTTACACCCATGTATGTCTATGATTCATCTGGAGTTCATAGTCTAGTGGCAGCTGTATGTTTAAATGGATTCAGTGCGGAAGGATATTACTTGTGGTATTCCATCTGTGAAGACCTATTCATAAGCATACGCTAACATGGATGTTACTGCTATCAAGGGATGAATATGCATTAGAAACCTTTATTGAATATCATATCGTGTTGTACCTTTCCTCTCTCTTGTTCTCCCTCTTTATCCCTCCTCCTTTTTTTTCTCATTTTATCCCTCCCCATTTGCCATCTGTTTTGCCTTTTCCTATACGAATTGTTTGTACAGTAAATGGCAGAGGAGACTGGATTCCAGGGACAAGCTTTGTCTGCCAACCAGCACAACTTTGCTCAACCATCTTTATGAACATTAGATAAGGAAGGATGATCTCTGACTATATACATAGATGCAGTAGATGCAGGATATGTGTTGTTGTTGCTGCTGCTAAATTCCTGTTCTTCCGATGTAAATTTGCGATATTTTTCTTTTTGTGACACAAAGGGCTTTTCTTGTACCTGCAGAGGTATGTTGGTGGTTAAATATTTAGAAGAAAATCCAGGAATCTATTTGAAACAACAAGCCTCCTGGGATAGACCATCTAAATCAGCCTCCCCAGACCACCACCATTTAAACTGATCTGGGAGGATTGAAAAGTCCTTGGCAAGGCTAGAAGTTCTCAGGAAATACTTTGCAATAAAGAAAAGCATCATGTGGATCTCCATAAATGAAGTGGGCACTTTCAGAGACTTTTATCTCACCTAGAGGAGCTGTAAGTGAGCTTGTAGGATCATGAGCCATTCCTGAAAAGTCTCAACTCTTTCTTGATGATTGATGAACAGAAAGGGACAGTCCTCGGCTATGAAGCATTGGTTCTTTATTTGTTTATTGCCTCTGCTGATGTCTTGGTGTTGAGGACTTCCCCAGGTGGGCACATGGGTGCTTCCTGGGGAGTTTCAATTCCGAAGATATAGGTGGGTTACAAACCGCCGCTTTGTGGCGGTCTCCCGGCACTGCTGTTTGCTCTGCAAGGGAGCCGCAGCAGCCAAACCGTGCAACTCCCTCGCGGAGCAAAAAAAAAAAGGTCCAAAATGGAGCTTCTTCCTGCAGCGCGGTTATGATGCCGCGAGGCGCCAATGGCGCACTCGCGACATCATAAGTGCCGCGCGACGTGCAGATGCACAGCGTCCGCTACGTCAGTATGGCAGCCCCCATGTGGAAGGGGCGCCGCCATATTGTACATATTGACTACGTATTAGGGTTAGGGGGGTGCGGAAGCACCGCCCCTTCCTAACCCCAATACGTATTCAATACATATTTTTTGGCGGTTTGTAACCCGCCATAGTTCCCTTTGTTCCCTTTTCAAGAGCCTCTTGGCTGAAGACCCTGTGTCTTGGATCTGGCCCTTATATTGGCATGTGCTGTAGATTCTTCTGATGTGGTTGGCCTCCTTGTCATTTTGGAGTTCCAATCAGATCTTGTAAAAGTTACCTTTTGGGGACTACAACTTTCCGAATCCTGTGACCAGTAAGTCTGGTGACCACACTGGCTCAGAATTTGTGGTCCAAAAATAATTTTTCTAAGCTGTGATCTGAATCAAACTGAACTGCTGCCCAGTGTGAGGGTCATGACATTGGAAGCATCTCTGCAGGAGAGCAATGAACATGCAGCAAACATGCACAGGACATTCATGAGATAGCTGTGCATGTCTGCTAACAGTCTCCAGCTAATGCCAGAGTCCCAGATAGTCACGAACCACCCTCTAAGCTGCTTTGAGCTTCCTAAATGGAGGGCAGGGAAATAATGTAATAAAATAAACATCTCTTTGTCAGCTCTTATCCTCTCATCCTTCAAGCTGCAGAGAGAATGGAATAAATCTGAGTTGGTTTTTAAAAAACAAACTTTGGACCGCGCTCTAGTTAATAACTTGTCATGCTTCTGGTAATACCTTTCACCTGTGTGTGTGTGTTTTTCCTTCCTATAGATATTAAACCTGCTCCTTTAAGGTGTTTAAAGATATTTAAGCTTCACGTGGCTGTCCTCGCCTGGCCAAATTGGCATGGTTAATCTGTAGCTGAGGTGTCACTTGCTTGCCGCTAATCTCCCCTTCTAGAGGAGGTGAAATAGACAGATAGAAAATTTGAAACTGCTAAAAGAAGACGCGGTCATCTCTAGATAAGAAAGCGCCTGGGGAAAGCATTGCTGCATAGAACATTTTTATAAACATCTCTTTCTCCCTCCCCCATCCCTGGTTAAAAAGTGTTCCCTGATGTTTGAGAAACATATTTTTTGAAAACCTTTTCAAATGTTTTTGAATATCCACCCTATAATAATGTTCGCCTCAAAGGAGAAACTAGTGTTAGGGACCCTCGGTTCTTCTCCAGCACAAATTAAACTCTGAAATGAAATCCTCTAGCAAAATCTTCGCCCCACTCCCATTTCATAGAGGACTCTTTCTGAAAGGGAAGAGGGCTTTCCTCTGATTCTGTACTTTCTCAAGGGGTTCAGCAATGCAATATGCTTAACCTGTTTATTTGTATTTGAAAGAGGTGCTGAGCCAAGCTGATGTGCCCAATGTCAGGGCAGGTGTCCATTTCTAACCTATTATGTTTATTTCCCAAATGCATCTGAGGCAATAAGCTCAAGTCTATGAAAGTTCAAGCAACCAATTTCTATCTTTCAGTTAGGCTCAAAGGTGCTGCAAGATCCCTTTACATACTTTTGTGGTTTTGTGTTCTGTACTACTGTAGATTTTGGTTGGATCAAGCATCTTTCACAAGAGAAAAGAGTTGCATCACATGAAAGAATTGCTTGCCTTAGGAGGGTGTACTGGCGTTCATGGATCACAGAAAAGACATAACCATCCATGCTTTCAGTCTGAGAAGTGAGCCTGGTTGATCTGACAGACTGAATCAGTGCAACAGATGATGGAATGGGATGGCTTTTCCCTACTAGAAGTTAGTGTTTGGTACCCTAATTCTCTCATAATCGTGCCGAGACATTGGCAGTTAGTTGCATTAGTGTCATCGCGGTGCATTTGGCATGACAGAACAACATGTATTCCATTGTCTGGCTCATGCACATGCGAGACAAGTAAACAAAGCTGACAAAGAACAAGCTTTAAATGTAGAGCTAACATAGTCACTTACTGTAGTGCTGAGGGGGGAATTCCTCAAAGTTTGAACTACGACTCTGGAGGCCAGGGTTCGATTACCAGTTCGGTCATGAAACCTCCTCGGTCAACTTGGGGAAGTCCCATGCTCTCAGCCTCAGGGGAAGGCAATAGCAAACCTCCTCTGGACAAATATTGCAAAGAAAACTCCCATTATAGGTTTGCCTTAGGGCTGCCATAAGTCAGAAATGACTCAAAGGCACACAACAACAACAACAACAACAACAACAACAACAACAACAACAACAACAACTAGACAGTTTGGGTCATGACACTAACCATATGAGGTAGCACTTTGCTCCCATCCACCCCACCTTGTAGGAAGGTAATGTTTGGAGAATAAAAGAGGGAGATGTGAGAGGGTTTCCTCAGCCATAAACACAGCTGCACAAAGACATTTAATGTCAATCCATCCAACGATCATCTAAGAAAATGGGCTCAAATATTAGAAGTGGTCTGGCAGATGCTTTCACCTGGGCAATAAATAAATTGCAGGGGTTTTGGTAGAGGGGGTTGTTTTCCCTGAATTGGAGATGCTTAGGAGAGAGTCAGCTCCATTTTCTCCTGCAAGATATCCACAAACACCTCTGGGGAAATCTTCAGAAAATTCTGGAGGACAGAATCCACTTGTATCAAACAAGAATGTGTAAATAGCAACCAATGGTCTAAATAACAATAGGCATACCTATAATTAGTCTAAAAGCTAATACCTGCTAATAATACTGATTTAATGAATCCATTTCTCTTTAAAGCAATGTCAGCAAATTTGTCGATTTCTGTGCTCTCGAAAGTATGCATTTTCCCTGCTTTTTGTGACTGTGTTTAATGCTACTTTGAGCCTTGTAGCCTAAATTTCAAAGTTCTTGTTGTCTTCTCTGTGCCTTTTTTTTTTTTAAATACTCTGTTTTCTTTTCCTTTCCATATTTAACCATAATGTTTTTATTGCTGGACCACAGCTCATGTAGTTGTTGTTTTATCCCCCGCATTAGAGAAGTTCACAAAGATGTAATTTGACAGCCACAGCCTCAAGCCATTCAGCTCCGCTCTTAATTATCTTATAGCAGAGGAAAAGTGAGAGCCACTGTGGAGTCTGATCGCACTATACCCAAGGCTTGATTCTTTAATGTGAGTCACTTCAAAGGGGTTGGAAGAATCAACTCCTTTGTTAACACAAGTCGCCCCCAGGCTCACACCCCACTGAATGCTCCCCATGTCCATCCGGTAGCCACATGTAGCTCAGTGCCACACTATTAATCTTTCAAAAGCGGAGGGAGTATCGTAGAGATTGTTCACCACAAGTGATAAGGCCATGCTGAGAAGCTAGGTTCTCCGTGCCGTACGAGTGAAAAAAGCATCCAGAGAAACCATGGGTGGCAGGTACATGGGTCAAAGGAAGAAGGTAACCACAATCAGGTTTATCTCTATTACAAAATGGAGGGTGTTTGGGTCACGGTTCCCAATAAGCTTGGAAATGTTGCTGGGGGAGGAGGGTGGAAGAGACTACAATGCCTGGAATTCTAGGTTTGGTAGTAAAAAAGAGTACCATATATACTCAACTACAAGTCAACCTCCTGTATAAGTCAAGGCCAAAATTACAGATTTTGCTATGACCAATAGATAAGTCTAGGGTAAAGATTAGGGGCATATAGGAAGCAGTGATGGCGAACCTTTTAGGGACATCTGAGAACAGGAGGAGCAGGCATGTACCTCTTCCTCCTCTCTCCAGCCCTCCGCATGCCCTGAAAATGTCTTCACGTGCCATCTCTGGCACACGTGCCATAGGTTCGCCACCATGGATCTAAAGGATGAAGCAAAGCAAAACAGTGTCAAAGAACATATCAAATTCCAGCAGACATAACTCTTTGTGCTTACTGTTTAAGACTGGATGGATGAGAGAGTAGAGGGGATCGGTGCTTCACATATTATACTCTTGCTTTTCACCAGGAGATGGTTCCTTCTTTTAAATAAGAGTTAAGATACAGTACTTACATTGACCCATGGATAAGTCAAGTCAGCTTTTGGGGGGGTCAATTTTTTGACCTGAATTTCTAGACTTGTACATAACAGTAATTTTCCCAACCTCTTCTAGATACTCCATATTCCAATAACTGACAAGCTCAAGTCTGTGAGGAGCAGACAGAGTCTAGCCCTCCAGTACACATAGGACACCCATCATTTTTGATGGGAAAGATTTGATATAAGGAGCTTTTTGTTCCATTGAATTCAGATGAGTTTCTTAGCAATGTTTGCCCAATGACTCTTGTTTTGCATAATCTTTTCTGCTGGGCAGGGGCGGGGGATGATGGTTAAGGTACTATTCCTTGATTATGTGAAATCTTATCCAGTAACTGCACATTATCACCCTCACTTTGCTTACAGATTTTAAAGCCTCTCTTTACAGGCATGAGGCCTAGAAGCTTACTGTCTAATAATAAAATAAGTCTGAAAAGCTCCAAAGCTTGAATTCTTTAGCCTGAACTACATTCTATACTTTGCCTGCATGGGCCTGGCATCATGCCACATACGTCTATCTACACCAGGTTTAAGGGGGCTAAGCGGCCATCTGCAGACACCTTGTCTACACATACAGTCTGTGTGAACAATACAAGCAGTTTTATCTTCCCCTTGTTTTAAGGAGCTCAGGACCAGATACATAGTTCTCTCTTGTCCCCTTTTGATGCTTAAACAACCCTGTGAGGTTGAGACACAGGATGCATTTATACTGTAGAAATAATGCCATTTGACATTGCTTCAACTGCCATGGCTCCATCCTACAAAATCCCGGGATTTGTAATTTTGCAGGATACAAGCGCTATTTTCCAGAGAAGTCTAAATACCTTTTATATTCCATGCTTCCCTAAGATGGGGCTGCATCACTTAAAGTAGTGTCAAATTGCAGCATTTCTAGTGTAGATGCACCCATGGAGACCACCAGAAGGTCATTCCTGGATGATGGGCTATTTGAACTTGGGTCTCTTATGAGACAGGTTGGCTGCTATGCTACCCTCATGCTTGTGCTGAGCTCTGAGAGGAAACATTATCGCACTTTAAATGATCTTACTCTTGTTGTGGTTTGAGAAGTGCAGGCTGCTTAGACGAATCAGGCTATAATTTTTCCGACTCAGAGAGCAGCCACCTAAGTGGTTTTGATGCTTGCTCTCTCTCCAGTCTCTGCAGCAGGGAAGGCTTCTGTTTCCTAGTATGGAAGCATTTCTTCTTAGCCTTTGGCAGACTGCTCAGGGCTAAGTCTGGCTGCTGTGGGAGCAGTTAAGCTGAGCTGAAGGGCTGCTGGTGCCCTGATTAATACTGCAGCAAGGCCTTCTATGTCAGAAAGAGAACCTTGACTCCTCCAGCATTAAATATTAAGAGCTGCAACAGAGACACAGGTAAACAAGAGAAAAAGAGAGAGAGAAAGAGAAGGAGAAGGAGGGAGATAGAGATAGCAATGTTCGTTCAGAGGGCACTCAGCTGTTAACACTGATTTATACAAGCCATTGCATTAAGTTGGGACAAAGGCAGATTTGGTGCTTAATGTCTTGGTTACATTTGCTCCTGGGAGGGAAAATATTCCTGTCCATCTGGTTCCTTCCTGCAGTTGCTCCACTAGGGATGTTGGGATGAAACTTAGCCTACATGTTAGTGACAAGTGCGTCTGCTGCCTTCGTCTGGATATACTAAGGCCAATATCGATGGGCTGTGTTATCTTCTATGCCTGTGCTTATCTCCCAGTCTGGCTGTCTGATCCATTTTATATCTAATGGGAACCTTCCCTTCAAAATCCAAGTACTGTAGACTGATCCGTTTTGCATCGAGTGGGAACCTTCCCTTCAAAATCCAAGTAGACTGATACATTTGCATCGAGTGGAAACCTTCCCTTCAAAATCCAAACAGACAACCATGTGCTTTGATCTTCTTGACCAGTTTGTACAAGCTTCAGGACATTTAGGCCTATAAATGTGACACTGGGTAACAAGAGTTACAGAACCGTGAGCATTGGTGACAAGCCAATGGTTAGCCAATATTTCAGCCAATTACTTCCACTTAGTGTTCGTCTGCGGTCACATTTTGCAAAGATGGCCAGATTCAAAATCCCGAGAAAATCTTGCATAACTTTTGGCATATCTGTCTGTTTTATGGTATAATATTGTTGCACAGAGAATTTAAAATTGTATTGATCTTGCTTGCTTGCTTGCTATTGCCTGCTTTTATCCAAGGTGTTCAAGTTGACAGACATCAGGGCCAAATATGAGTTTCCCCAGTGACTGCAAATCCCAGAATCCCATCACATTCAGCCATGACAGTTAAAGCAGTATCAAACTGCATTCATTCACCCTGTTACAGACCTAGGAGTGGGTTAATTTATGTGAATAAAAACATTAGCTGTAGGGAGTGGTGATTAATTCAAAATGGTTATCATCTTTTTTTATTTCTTAAAAGCTGGAAACATTAATGTGGATTGATCAGGCTGAGGGATAAAAAGACTCTGAATCGCTTCTCTGCCCAGCAGGGACCCAAACGTTGGATGGTAAAATATGTTTAAATACTTTGAAAAAAACATTCAAAACATTTTTAAAATATAAAATTCAAATAGTGCAACTTGGCTGCCTGCTGCAAGCTTAATACAGATGGAGTGAGTCTCACCTCCTTTAGGAGAGAGTTTATAAATCAAGGCGAGGCTACTGAGAAAGTCCTGTCTCATGTGTTCTCTAACCTGGGCTCTCAGGATGGTGGAGGCACAACAGGACATCTGAAAATCTCAGAGTCCAAGCAGACTCATATGGAGTGAAGTGGTCTTCCAGATATCTTGGCTCTGTGCTGTTTGGTGGCCTTCTTGGTATCTTCTTAAGAAGAATCAGAGGCATCCCTAAAACAATGTCTTGCCTCTTTAGGTCTCTTCTTTCATGCTCTGTAGACCACTCTGGAAAATATGCACCAATGCTTCTCAGACTGATGTGAGGATTGGAAATTATTTCCTCCCAGTATGCCAAGGACCAATATTTTGTTTAAATCCATTGGCTATAGTTGTTCCTTCCTTTCTTGGAAACTCACCCGGGACCATCAACTGGTGGCTCATAGTCCAGCACTGGTCCAGGGACCATTGGTTTGAGTAGGACTGAGCTAGACTATGGACAAGGTAGTTAATGTCCCATTAGTGGTTTGAATGTTGGATGATGACTCTGGAGACCATGGTTCAAATCTCCTCTTGGCCATGAAAATCCACTGATGAGCTTGAGCTACTCACACAATTTCAGCCCTCAGAAAACCCTGTGATGGGGTTGCCTTAGGCTGGAAATGATGTGAAGGCACATGACAACAAAAAGTGTGTCACCTCGCGACATGAACTCCAAGGAGCACTTGGTCCCAAGTTCTGAGTGAAAGAAGAGTCATCTTATCTAATATTCCTATGGAAACCTTTTGATACCCAGTGATATGACAGAGGAAGATGCAGCACATCGCACCTCTGATAGAAGTGTCTGTATGACATTCACCAGACATTCCAGGCCTTTCTGGGAATCCTCTTGATCCCTACTATGTTTTCCATAACCCACTAGAACATGATCTGACATCAGTAAAATGTCCCTATGGTTCTTTGCCACAGCTAGGCTTATCCAGATGTTGCATGGAAATTGTATTATTCCTTATGGTAATTGTATATTTTGCAAAGTCCCTGCTAATGTTTTTCTAATTGTTCTGTACAAGATTTATGGCCATGGCAGTTTAGGAATGTAACTGAAGCAGTTGTGGCAGAAATATGAAATCATAGTGAGAGATCTGAGGGTTGTGAGGCAGAATGATAGAATTAGAACTCAGTTGGAACACGCTGATCCATTTTCCATCACCTCTGGTGCCAGCAGGGGTGATCAGAGGTTGCCATTCACAACATTTCTCCCTGCTTCCCATGAGAGATGAGTATTCTTGGTTGCTCTCTGTACCAGTCGACATGATATATGGCTTCATTTGCCCTAGGAACAGAAGTCAGAAAATTTATAAGGCTGATGGATATGTTGGAGAAAAACCAAATCACCTTTGCAAATTCACACTACAGGGACCTCTGCTCTTTAGGAATGTTAGCAAACTTCATTTTGTTCATGACTTTGGTAACACAAACTTTGTTTTCAGACTTTTAGATCGCCCTCAGTTTGAGGCAAAATTGAAGCGTATTATTAATTTCTTGCTGTTCTTCCTATTTAAAGCTGCTGAAACTGCTAAGTATCAAAGGCAAGCTCCTGGTTTCTCTCTCTCTCTCTCTTTTCATTAGTGCCTCTTAATGCAAATCTGTTCTTATTCTTGAACATAAGAACAAATATTTATTTATCTATTTTTAAATTCCATGTTCCATGAACTGTGTGAGTTTTATTATGATTTTAATCATTTGTGCAAAAAAAAAAAAAAGAAAAAAAAAAGGTTCTTTGTCTGTAAATAAAAAAACAATTTTTACACAGAATTGCTTCTCTATTTGGGATGTCATCCCTATCCAGTGATGCTCCATCATGTAGCCCCAGTGGTTTACTATATAGGTTACCTGTTCACAGAGATATTGATTTACCTCCGATTTCCTATACTTTTGCTTATTCATTAGTCAAAACAGAGACTGCAGTCAAGAAATCAGAAGAGGACTAAGACTTGGAAAGGCAACCATGAAGGAACTAGATAAGATCCTCAGATTTAAAGATGCATAATTAAATACCAAACTCAGAATCATCCAAGTCATAACATTTTTGATTTTTGGGTATGGTTGTGAAAGATGGATAGTGAAGAATGCTGAAAGGAAGAAACTCATTTGAAAGGTGCTTCTGGGGAAGAGTTTTAACAATACCATCTACCACTAAAAAGATAAATGAATGGGTCCTAGAGCAAATCAAGTCTGAACTTTAACTGGAAGTGAAGGTGGCTAAACTGAAGCTGTCATACTTTGGACGTATCATGAGATGATGTGATTCACTGGAAAAGATTATACTCCTTGGTAAAGTGGAAAGGAGCAGGAATTGTGGGAGACCACACTTTGAGTGGATTAACTCAACAGAACCACATCCTTTAGTTTTCAAGACCTTAACATGGCAGTTGATGATCTTGGAGGTCTCTCATGCATAGGGTCACCATAAGTCAAAGTTGACTTGATGTCAAATAACAGCAACCACAACAGTTGTGTAACTTTCTGTTAAGTCCTGCAGTTAACCATATTAAGAAATTCAGGCTTCCAAAGCTAAAGTTAAGTAAACTGTTATTTAGTAACTATAAGACTACACTAAAGATGTCCATTGTCAGAACTAAACAGCAAACATTAACATTGCCTAATTAAAACATACATAATTTCAAAGTATTGGGCTGATATTTCATTCATTACATACTCAAAACAGCTGTGGTTCTTTCCTATCCTATGCCTCCCACTCTTTGTTCTGTTCTGTCATTTATTCCCAGATGAATGACCTTCAGTGTTGCAGTCCATGCCTGCCTTCTCTGTTGTATCATCATAACACCTGGGCAATAACCATTCACTTACAGTATGCATATCCCATCACTGTACCTCATCTTGCCCCTAAAATACATGGCGAGTAAGATGCAAAAGAGCAGCATGGTGTAGTGGTTTGAGTGTTGGACTATGACTCTGGAGACCAGGGTTCAAATCTTGGCTCAGCCATGTAAACCCACTGGATGATCTTGAGTAAATCACACTCTCTCAACCTCAGAGGATGGCAATGGCACACCCATTCTGAAGAAACATGCCAAGAAAACCCCTGGATAGGATCACCTTAGGTTGCTATAAGTTGGAAATGACTTGAAGGCACACAACAACAAGATGCAAAAGCAGCACCTGACATTCTCCCTCTTAATTTGCATATCAGTTGACTTTTTGCATGTTCGTTGATACCTGCCCACAGGTTGTCCACCTTGTCCACCTGGCACCTTCTGCTTCTCCTGGGGCATTTCCATATCCCAGGGACTATTGACACCAAGTCCTTTCTGCTTTTAAATCAAGCTCCAGAGAATGTGCTTTACTGCACAAACTTCAGAAAACTCACACTTCACTCTGAAAGTGCTTAGTGTGTAACAGCACCCCTCTGAATGCAGCTTGTTCTTATGCTGAAAAATTGGTTCTTTTACCATTTGCATTCAGTTGTTGGATGGCCAAGAAAAGGCAAAGAGTAAGCAAAACGGTTAAATAAAAGCAGCACACAATCTGTATTGGCGTTGTGGTGCCCCAGGGACTGTGGAAATGGGACTTGCAGAGAAAGCAAAAGGAAAGGAAATAACCCAGGGTGAGAATTTTTAAGCTGGATAAATTGGCAGAGGAATTAGATCGCAGAGAGTGAACACTTAGATTGTCGAGGGATTGTTGTTTTTCCTGCTTTGCTTTGTGGACAATAATCTATATGTCTAAGGGAGCTTTCCAAAGAAAGAGCTGCACCAGCAATTCTCTCTGTTATATCTCCTTCGTTTTTTCCCTTTCCTTTATTCTCTTCCCCCACCACATCTCTGAAGGGCCTCCATATGGGAGGACTCCATCAGGCAGTGAAGCAGCCTTTTAACATTATTGTCAGGATGTCCCACTTTCATTGTAAACACACACTCATTAGCACTAGCTGTGCCTGGAGTACAAAATGCTACATTATCGTTTGTCTTGTTGGTTGTAAAATATATATAACCTGGCATGGAGTGCTGTCTGAAAGGCACACAAAGGCTCTCTGGAAAAACAGTTGGATCAAGGAAGAGAAGCTTTCAAAGTATCTTGGGTATATTTTAGATTTTTAAAAGAATTGGGGCATATTTTACCAATGTTTTAGATTAGCTTGTGTACTGCTGAAATATGAATTGGAACACTGAAGTTAGTCTCTTTCCAACTTCCATTGTATTTCGCATCACCATGTAAAGATATGAGAGCTGGACAGTGGACAAAGATCGTAGAAAGAAAACTCATTTGAGATGTGGTGCTGGAGAAGAGTGCTGAGGATGCCATGGATGGCCAAAAAGACAAGCAAATGGGTCCCAGCCAGGTCAAGCCTGAGTTCTCTCTGTAAGCCAAGGTGACTAAATTGAGATTGTTGTACTTCAGCCACATCATGAGAAGACATGACTTACTAGAAAAGACAATAATGCTGGGACAGGTGGTGTGTCACTTGTGGGGTCACCATGAGTCAAAATCATGTCATCCTTATTTCTGATCCTTATCAAAATAATTTCTTCTACAGTATTAAGCTCCTTAATGAGGAAGACCTGTCTGTTAGGTGATGTAAATATATATAGTGGTGCCGTCACTCTTGGTACTATATATAGAGGTCTTGTGGTAATCTGGGAGACAGCGTGGTGGGATGGCTGGAGGGTTCAGCTAGGACTCTAGGAGACCAAGGCTCAAGTCATTGCTCAGCCATGGAAGCCCAATAGGTGTCATTGGGCAACTTATAAGTTGGGCAAATCATGCTATAGTTTCATGAGGCCAACATCTTCTTAGTGATGTCCGAAAGTATAAATCCAATATATGCCTGCCTATGTCTTTTCCCCTCCTTTTTTAAATCATTCCAATGGTACATATTGTCCTTTGCTTAGAAGCAGCAAGTGCTGGGGAAATAAAGTTCTGGTAGAGCTGACAGATATAGTAACTGAGTCTCAAACATTTTGAAGCTGCTTGGGGAAGCAATCAGCCATGACGAATAAAGCTGAGGACCTTGCAATACAACCTCTATCCCTTATAGATGATTCAAGAGGTCAGGAATTCAATAAGCCCAAGTGTAGGAGAGTTCACAACACAAAGGTGTAAACCATTTGTTTGCACTGAGGACTCCTCTCTAGTGTTGGGAGGTTTCTAGTTGCCTGAACTTGACAACCAGGTGGAAAATAGCTTGGCATTTGATGTTTAAGCCTGTACATGGGATGTTGGCTCTGCCTCTGCTCTGGTATGGCTTGCTGGTGTTGTGTAAAGAAAAATGGTCTCTCCTTAATATCCATTTGCTGTGGCTGAAGTGGAGGCTTGCCATTTAGACAGTCTGCCTTGCCTATGTCTGCTCTTGGTTGTTCAGGCTCTGGGGCGTATTACACTCATCCTGGTCTGAATCCTTCATGTCGTATTCCTTAGATTTCACTGGGTGAGTTATCAAATATATTTTCTTCTGATGTCTTCAATTACCAGCTTTCCTGACTCACTGCTTAGGTGCAGCCCCTCTTTCATGGTCATTCAGTGGTTGGTGGAGAGCAGGGAGAATCAGAGGAGCATCTGACTCCAGCAGAAATAAGCAGGTGACATCATCAGTTTGCTCCTGGCCATGAAGACATATAGTCAGATGCTTCTCCACCAGAATGGCTGGGAAGATGGCTACATCAGCTAAATAATAAGTCAGGGAGGTTGAGAGGAGAGAAACAACATAGTTTCACCTGTGGAAGTTTTATGCTACTCTGCATTGCAGGATCTCAGACTGTATTTGAGGATATCTGATCTAAGTTCATGGTGGCTACAGAAGCAACCCCTAAAGCTTTGGACTTGGAAGATATGGTACTTGGAGGAGCCCTACCATGGGCTTGTCTCCTTAGCGGTGGAAAGAACTGATGTCAACATTTCATTTCATAGCCGCTCTGATAGCCTTTAGGGCTGAAGGGCGGGGTATAAATACA